>NW_004457586.1:230266-325349 GCF_000313135.1 Acanthamoeba castellanii str. Neff
TCAGATCGAAGACGGGGGCGTGGTGCGCAACCACGGGGGCGGGGATGGCGGTCTGCTGCTGCTGCGACATCTCTTGCTCTCTCTCTCTCTTGATCGAAGGCGGGGGACAAAAGAAACCAAAAGGAACCTCCGCGCCTCTCTCTTCGACCCCGGCGACGGAACCAAACCGGCACCTCCGAAAGGTCCGTACCTTTTTTTTAATTTGCGCAGGAATTACAAGAAGTCAACCTAACGTCCCGGGGGGGGGCGTATTTTGTCGTCAGCCCTGGTCCTGGTCTGGTCCGGCAGGGATGCCCAGGGATTGGACAAAGGCAATCCACTCGGCACCCAACCTGTCCGAGGGATGAATTGGACCAGACAATGGGCCATGACCCTGCACCAGGCATTGGCGAGGATCAGCACCATCTGGAAGATACAAGTAGAACCCCCACCAGTGAGTGGGAGGAACTCAGAGCGCATTTGAGTGGTGTGTGTCGTACGCTCAAGAAGGGTGTGGACCAACTGCTTGATGGGCTCGAGCTGACCTTCGAAATACGGCCACTGCATGTTGATGGTCCGGTACAAAAATGTCTCACCATGCCCATTCCTTGCGTTAATGTCAACTCCATGTGATACCTGCAAATCCAAGCAATGGCAAACCTGATCAGCCACCACCCACACCCAGAAGGGTAACATGCAGCAGCAGACATGGAAGGAGGTGAGCTGCGCAACTTACCAACATCTGGAATAACTCAGGTGCATCTGACAGGCTCACACCAAACAAAATTGGCTCTTGTGCTTTCCCTGACTGGCCATTCATGTCCGCTCCCCTCTGGACAAAATTGTTCAGACAATCAGCCAAGGGTACAGAAACGGGGGGAGGGGGAGAGGGATGGTTTTTAATGCGGACCTCAATAAGCAGCTCAACCAACAGTTTTGCTGTCGTTTGATCATGTATCCAGGAGTATTGAGTGACAGCTCGAAACAATGGCAGGTCCTCTCCATCACTGCCATTTGGATTTATGCCTGTCCACCACCGCCGCCGCCCCCCCCCCCAATATAAATGTTACAACAACAGCTGGCCAGGCACACAACTGCGAAGAAAGAAGCTGAATTCAAACGCACCGAGGTCCAGCAGAGCCTCTGTAAGTCTGTATCGGGTAGAACTGACTGCTGCCAGGAGTATGGGTAGGCCGATTCCTGCAGAGCGAAAGAAGAAGGACGAAAGGCGTGTTGTTGTGTTCCCCCCCCCCGCCATCAGTCCCCGTGCTTCCTGCATCGTGGAGCGGCTTCTGCTTCTGCGCCAAGTGTGGGGAGTTCGTACGACGCTCTAGAACATCGACCCCATGTTCGATGAACAGCTCGATGAGATTAACCAAGACCTCTGAGTCGGCACGCCGGCCTGAAGCAAGTGTGGCCAGACACTGAACGAAGATATACAATATTGTGCCCATTAGAAACACCAACGGTTTGTGGCCATTACGCTAGCTACACATGGGGCTACAACAACGAATCAGAGGGTTTGGCTTACGTACCAAGACAGGATCGTTGGAGTGAACATCAGCACCGGCAGCAATCAAGCGCCTGCATATTTCCACTTTGTTGAGCGTGCTGGCGTTCTGGGTGGTTCATTGATGTCGCCCCAAAATACGTTAGCTACATCCATCACATGCCAGATCAGCGCTGGCCCATAAAGGAGCGAGCAACGTATGCCAAGCGGCACGGTACCCTGAGTGCATAGTGGAGGACGCTTCTGCCCAAATTGTCCACGGCCTTAGCGTCGGCTCCGTGCTCGAGAAAAAATTCGATGAAGGCCAGGTTCTCGTGTTCAGCATAGAGCGCAGCGTGAAGCGGCGTACAACCTTTTTCGTCGATAGTGTTGATGTCGAGACCCATCTCAAGGAAGAGCGACAGCATATTCTTGGACTGGCAGGTAGCGGCTAGGAAGAGTGGCGAAACGGGGGTCTGCACGTCGATGCCCACATTGGACGTCAGTTAAGCACACACCCACACACACCCACCCACACACACACACACACACACAGACGCCCAATGTTGACACACACCCACCCAGACCCCCAATGTTCACACACACACACACACCACCCGAGCGTGGGGCGTACCTTCTTCGTCTGGGCTTCGGCTGCGGAGAACAAGACCTTGGCGCCGTGCTCCACCAAAATGCGCACAACGGTGAGACATCCGCTGAGCACTGCCAAGTGCAACGCCGATTGCTTGGAATTGCACAGAACATCCTTGTCTGCAGAGGAAAAAACGCGACACGGCACGGCACGGCACAACACGAAGTCGGTTGGGGAGAGGGGGGGAGGGGCGGTGGGTTCAATGCCCTGACTGGTGCACATTCTAAGGGGCCAAGGTGTACAGTACCAGCGCCTTTCTTGAGCAGGAGGGCCACCATGAGCTCGCGCCCATTTTCCGCAGCGAAGTGAAGAGCCGTCTTGCCCGTCCTGGGCTCCACGGCGTTGACCAGCGCTTGTGCTTGCTCCGGCCCACCAGCCCGCTCCAGCAGCACTTCCATGGTCTGTGGTGGTCGGGGAATGAATTGTAAAAGAAAAACCAAAAGGTTCTGAGGCAAAGCTGGTGGCGCCACATGGAGATTGGGGGGGGGAGGATACCTTGATGTTGCCACCGGCAGCGGCTAGGAACGAGAGTGGCCGCGCGCCCTTCTTCCTGCCTCTCTTCTGGGACTCGGTCAGAAGCGTGAAATCGCTGCCTCCTGCGCCATGCCGCAGCAGGACCTTCGCGCACGAGTGTGGTGAGTGGGCGCAATTTGTGCGTGAGTGCACCCTATTGGCATGAGAAAAGCACGTGACGAACCTCGACGGCGTCAAGGTAGCCCTTGGCCGCGGCGGTACCCACGGGCGTGTTTCCGTGGCGGTCGGACACGTTGACATCGGCGCCCGCGAGCGCGAGCAGGTCGATCACTTCGGCGCAGCCCACGGACGCTGCCAGGTGAATCGGCCGCGTGCATGTGACGTCATCATCCTGGGCCTCATTTGCGGCGGCTCGAGCGTTGTGGACAGGGCGCTTGCCGTTGATCATATCCACGCTCACATTGGCACCCTCCGTCGTGAGAAGGGCCTGCAGCACACGGTCGTGCCCGCATACAGAGCACCACCTGCCGCGCGCACAAAATCGTTGGCACCAACGACTAGCTCGCGCCGGGTGGAACAGAGGGTCCGAAAACGTGAAAGGGCGGCGGGGGCGTACTTGATGGTTCGCCACAGGCGCTCCTGTTGATCGTGGGCGTACTGAGACTGGATGCGCCGAAGCGACCTGGCTGCCCGCACACAACGTTCCTCCCATTCCTCTGCAGCAGGCCGGAGATACAACGTTGAAGATTGTCGGGGCAAGAAGAAGGGCACCATCAGCACTCACTGTGTCACCATTTCACTGAAGAGGAGCGTGCCGCGGCCGCAACCTTCCTGCCGGGCGGTCGGTGAGGGGTGCGAGCTGAAGTGGTGGCGGTAGACAGCCGCCCACACGGAGGGCGATTCGCACATGGCGAGCCAGGCCTGGCACACGCTCTTGGCTCGCGCCACGCTGGCCGGGTCAAGAGTGCCTATGATGTGCTGCAGGAGCTCTAGCGGCAGCACCTGGTGCACCTCCCTGGCTTCTTCAACCACGTCATGTTTCGCCTCCTCTTCTTCTTCATTGACAGGCGTAAACAGGCCCAGAGCCTTCAAGGCGCTCGTGCAGCTCCATCAACTCAAACTCGGGGTGGTGCTAAAAAGAAGGCACCGGTGGTGGCCGCCAATAAAAAAAAAAAGGGATCTTTTTCTTTCTGTTTTCCCTTTGCTGTTTTCTCTGCCAACGTGTGTTTTTTGTTTTGCAAAAAACATCAACGCGCATTCCTCTCGACGATCTTGGCGCCAAGGGGGGCAGGTGTTACGGCCATTCGCTGTACAGCAGCCGGAGAGTAAGGAGCAGGCCCAGCATGCTGGGCAATCCGTCGCGGGGACAACCCAACATCCACGACATTGCGTCCAATGGCGACGTGGCGCAAATGGAGGCTCTGCTTGCATCGAATCCCGATTTGATGTCTGAGGCGGAGGGGGGCACGCTGAAGACGCCTCTCCACTTGGCGTGCGAACGGGGCGACCTCGAACTCGTGGCACTCCTGCTCGCCCGTGGAGCCGATACTGCAGCTCGTGATCGGCACCAGCTGACGCCTCTCTTCGCTGCTGTCAAGCGCAACGCCGCCAAGGTTGTACGACTCCTCCTGCGCTCTGGAGGCTCACAGGCCGACCCACCGCCGCCGCCACAAGGGGGCAACGGTGGTGGTGGTGGGGAACCGACGCCTCAAGGAAGACTCTCTGGATGGTCGACTCGGCCGAGCCACAGCACAAGCGCGACAACGGCCGTAGCTACGCGGCCGTCAGCCTCTACTCCTTCGTCGCCAGCGAGCGATCCCAACGTTGTGGCGAAAAAAGGGGAGACGCCACTTCTGTGGGCAGCACGCTTCGGCAAGGCGTCGGTGGTGCGAGCGTTACTCAAGGCTGGCGCCGACGTGCACTACTGTCCAGGCCGGCAGGCCGGCGGTGTGCAGCTGCGGACGGCCCTGCATTGTGCGGCGGCAAGCGGACGAGAAGACCTTGTGCGTCTGCTGCTGGCCCACGGCGCGTCTCTCAACGTGGTCGACGGCGAGGGCAAGACACCAATCTTCTCTGCCGTCAAGTACGACCAGGGTCCCGTGCTCGAGTACCTCTTCTCTCTGCCCGACATCAACCTCCTCCATCGCGATTCGGCCGGTCGCTCCATCCTCCATGCGGCTTCGTACGTCGTGCCTCTCCTGCCAAAATTGTTGCGCTGGTCCTACATGGTTTTTACATGCGTCGTGTGTGTGTTGTTTCGTTGGCGGTACCGCGGTGTCGCAGAGCGAGTGGACACTTGGCGATCGTGAAGCGGTTGGTGGAGCTGGCGCCTTCCCTATTGGAAATGAAGGACCGGGATGGACAGACCTGCCTCTTCTCGGCGGCCAAATACCAGCGCGTAGACGTCCTCCGGTTTTTGGCGCAGGAGAAGTCAGCCAACGTCAACGTGCGCGACCGTCGCGGACGGACACCCCTGCACTCGGCGTGTGCAGGCGGCGCTGTGCCTGCCATTGGTATGTGTCGCCTTGCTTGCTTGTGGAGGGGCGTCCCGATGACTTTCATGTACGTGGAGTCGCTGCTGACTCTTTCGTTTCGCAGGCTTGTTGCTGGAGATGGGTGCGCTGCCAAATATGCAGGACGACCAGGGCCAAAGTACTACTTATTAGCCCATTCTCTGCTGTGTGTTGCTTTCCCTCTGCGTTTTGCTAATCATACGGCACTGCCACTGCGGTGTTTCTAGGTCCCCTCTTCTCAGCAATTAAGTACCAGAAGACCGAGGCCGTAGAGTGCCTCCTCAAGGCCGGCACTCGCACTGTTGATGTGAACCTCCAAGACAAGGCCGGTATGACGGCTTTACATCATGCTAGCAAAGAGTCCTATCGGTACCTTCTTCTTGTGTCAGGCAGTGTGCGTGGTTGTTATGCAGCTGTGGTGCCACCGCATCCCTCGCGTACTGACTCATCCACTTCGCGATGTGCGCAAGCAGAGAAGGCACAGAACAACTGTTGTGCTGTGAGCGAATCGACGTCAACGTAGCCGACAGCCGGGGCAAAACGCCGCAAGACTATGTTGTCGATGACACCATACGAGATCTCTTCGTCGAGCGCATTACCACAGGTACGCAGCTTTTGGCTTGCCCCAATGTGTGATGTGCCCACAAATTCGGCCAGGTCTCATAATCACACAACGTTCGCAGAAGGGACGCCCTCGCGAAAGAGAAAGGCTGTGGAGGGTGAAGAGGGAGCCTCTCCGCCGGGCTCACCGTCATCGTCGTCATCATCAGCGGCTACAACGGCCTCCTCACCATCGTCCTCCATCACAGTTCTGCCGCAACAGTCAACGCCACGCCGCCCGCTACCGACTTCTTCCTCCTCTCCCGTGCTCCCCGCCAAGTCGCCACCGAAGAAGGCACGCGCGTCGCCTCACTCGACCATAGGCCGCACCACTGTAGATACCGATGCCTATGACCTTTCGACTGTGGCCTACGAGCCAGCACGACGTAAATCAGGTTCGCGCCTACCCGTTTTCGTATACATTTATTTGCTCTCTGCGCGTGCGTGCGTGCGTGCGTGCGTGCGTGCGTGCGCTCACACGTTGTGATGTCAATCCTTCAAGCCGGTGAGAGACCAACTGGAGCGGGGGAACAAGAGCGGGATTGTGATTCTATCAGTTACGACCTGGCGCTGAGCTTTGATGGAGCTGATGGTACTCCAGTCGGAGAGCGACGAGCGCACAGCCAGGTGAGCACCTCTCTCTCTCTCTCTCTCTCGTGTCCCGTTGCTGCGTAGCTTCTAAGCCCCCTTCCTTAACTCGTGATTGCAGGAGAAGGGGAAGGGCATGCACATAGATGAAGATGACGAGGACGAGGACGAGGACGAAAGTGAGTTGATCCAGACGGCCCGGTTTACCCGCGTGGAAACCAGCGTTCGGTCCATATCAGGCGAGTCAGGTATCAGCTTATTTATTTTGTCGGGCACACTGGCTAGTGGGCCGTGTTTGTGGAGTGGTGACGTACTCACCTGCCGTACCGCTGGCACCAGTCAACCTGTCGATAACGGAAATGCTGAAGGTGTGGGAGATCAAGATCGACGAGCTCAAGTTTGGCGAGGCCCTGGGGACAGGCGCATTTGGCTCAGTGTGCAGTGCGTGCCCTCCACCATTGCCTCGTGATGGAGCAGGCACGTGACCACTTACGATGATCACCTTCCCCTCCGAATTGTTTGCTTGCTCAGAGGGTACCTGGCGTAGCAGTGAGGTCGCCATCAAGCGATTACACAAGCAGGACGACACCGCTCTCAAGATGTTCTTCAAAGAGGTCCAGCTCATGTGGTGCGTTGCCACGCTGCATGACGGCTTTTGTTCGCCGTTTGTGCCTTATGAAGGTTCCCTCTCACCTCTCCACAGTAAGTTGAGACACGGCAACATTGTACAGTACTTTGGCGTGTGTCTTCATCCATCTGCTCGGTGCTTGGTCATGGTACGCTCCGCCGTGGCACGCCCAACGTCATTCTCCTCCGCACGCCTGCTTACCAACCAACTCTTTCCGGAACCAGGAGTATGTACCTGAGAGTCTAGCGGGTCTGTTACGTCATGGGCCGATCGACCATTCTTTGCTCGTCATGATTGCCAAGGGCATCGCCCAGGGGATGCATTACCTACACTGCTCGAGTACTGGCCTCTCTTTATTTATATCCTCTGTTGATCCTCGCTGTCCGCTGACTGTTTCGTGCGTGGTCTTCCTCGTTGTGGCCATTCACTCTACCGCAGACATCATTCACCGCGATCTCAAGGTGCCTCCTCCTTCCCCTTGACCGCACGACTCACCACCCCGTTCGTTGATTTGTCATTAAAATAACCTTTGCTTGGTGTGTTTCTATGGCGATCGCCTCGATATCACAGCCCTCCAACATCCTGGTACCGCTTATCGCGCTTTGTCCCGTGTTCTCGTCTCTCCTTAACGTAGTGTCTCAACCACACACACACGACACCACACATGTGCAGCTGGATAACCAATGGACTCCCAAGCTTTGCGATTTCGGAGGTGCGTCTTTGCTTATGAGTGGAGAAGCTGGTAGGTGGCTGGTTCTCAGCTTTTTCTTCACCCTGAGCAGTGTCCCGAGAAAGCGACGCCACGGCCACGATGACTGGCCTTGGGACCCCCTTGTACATGGGTATGCCATTTTTTACCGTTTTGACTATTCTTCGCGCGTGTTGGCACCAGCGTGATGAGGGGCTGACATCTGAGACCACTTCAGCGCCCGAGATGCTGCAAACGAGGCATTACGGCGCCAAGATCGACTGCTACTCTTTCGCCATGGTCCTGTGGTACACAACTGTGCCCTCCCCCCTCCGCCTCCGATAATGGTGACGGGGTAACCATTGGGGGGGGGTATTTGGTTTTGCAGGCAGATGTGTACTGGAAAGAAGCTCATGGACGGATTCGGTTTCGACAAGGACAGCGTTCCGCCCATGCGGGTGGCTTTCAAGGCCTGCTACGAGAAGCTTCGGCCAATCATGCCCGCTGACTGCCCGCCAGCCCTGGCTGATCTCATCCGCGCATGTTGGGAGGACGCGCCCGAGATGCGGTACCTCCACTACACCTTCGCCGCCCTCTATCTCAATTGGGGCCTGACCGCTTCCCCCCCACCCACCACCACCACCACACACATTGCTGTTTGTGACTGCCTACAGGCCCTCCTTTCAGCAGATTTTGGAGAAGCTCAGCGACCTCGGGTGAGATGAGCCCCATCTGCCTTCTGCTTGTTCGCGGTGGAATGCCCCCCTTCTTCTTTATTTAAACACAACACCCGTAGCACACACGTGTTCAATGTTCATTCTTTTTATGTGTCCTCATTGCCCGCGGGACAGACGACCTTGCACTGCACTGCACCCCTTTGTTCCGCGGTGGCAATGTCCACAAAAAAGGGCGCGAGCGAATTACGCGGAGGCACCAGCCGACTTTTCACTGGGATTGGTTCACAACAAAGTTCCGGAAAGGCCAGGACCGAGAGAGCAAAGGTCAACTCTCTCTCTTACACACCACACAAGCCAGCAGCAAAGGAGGAGAAGAGAAGGTCACCAGAGAGTCGCTTCCCAGTTGTCACAACGCAGCAGCATGAAGAAGATCAAGACCGCGAGCAGTAAGGCCACGCAGAAGCTGAAGCGCACTTTCTCCAAGCTGGCCCACAGGAACAAGGGCGGCGGAGGTGGGGGCCTGCAGCATGCCGCCGCGGAACGCGACCGTGCGCGAGCCGAAGGCCTCCACGCCGGTTCGTCGATGGACGCTGCCGCCCTCGGCTACGTCGCACCGCCGGCCGAGGTGCCGGCCACCGGTCTGGAGTGGGCCGCTGCCGCCGGGGTGATGCCGCGCGAGCAGTGGGCGGTCCACCTGCGCGACCTCGAGACAAGCAGCGGCGGCGTGGGAGGGCGCTACCTCAGCGGCAGCAGTGCGGCGCGACGCGGTGATGACGAAGAGGGCGAAGAGGGGGTCCAACAGCGAGAGGAGGAGCGGCGACGAAGGCGCGAGAAGCGGGAGAAGAGGGAGAAGGAGTCGCGGCGAAGGCGACGACGCGAGGAGGCGGAGGCCGATGAGAGGAAGGCCGCGAGGCGCAACAGTCGACACAGCCACAGGAGCCGACGGTCGAGCAGCGAGGAGGACAGCAGCAGCAGCAGCAGCAGTGGCGACAGTTCGTCGGAGAGGGCGCGGGAGCGGGAGGAGAGACGCCGGAAGAGGGAGAAGGAGAAGAGGAGGCGCCAGAGGGAGCGCGACGAGAGGGAAGAGCCGCGGCGGCGAAAGCGGGAGAGCCGCCGCGGGTCGCTCGAGGCCAGGTACCTGGCCGACGCCCAACCGGAGACTGGTCGGGCGGCAGGCGCCTACGGAACGTCGACGTGGCCGACTACGAACCGCAGGTGCCCGTCGAGGAGGACGAGGAGTCGTACCACCGCGACCCGTCGACGGCCACCTCGGACGGCGAAGCGCGAAGCACTGAGTCAGTGGCCAACGTGGCCGAACTGGAGGACGTGCTGGACGAGGCGCGCGTGAAGAGCCCCCCACGCGACCGACCGTCGGAGCGCGACGAGGGGGCGGACGATGACGACGAGGACGGCTACGAGGACTACTACGACTACGCGAGCTCGGGTCCCATCGGCGCCGGGATGACGGAGAGCGACGGCTCGCTCGTGGTGTCGACACAGCTCGACCGGCTCCCGCCTCCCGCGAGAGCACCAAACGCCGGGGCGGGCGAGCTGGGCAAGCCCATGCTCACGTCGCTCGGGGTGTCGCCACCGCCCGACGACGATGACGCGAGCGGCGATTGCGATGAGGAAGCGGCGAAGATGGGCACGGAGGGCGGGACGGGCGTGACGGAGCTGCAGGAGATGGTGATGAGCCCTGCGAAGCAGCAGCTCCTGGAGAGCGCGGGCGGAGATGCGGCTCTGACGAAGCGAAGGGCGTCGGAGGTCTTCCTCTCCGACACGGACAGCGGTGCTCGTCGCGAAAGCGCGCCGGGCGGCGACGCTGCCCACAGCTGATCACGGCGCACACTGTGTCTCTCTTCACCAACTGATTGCTGAGGGCAAACAAATAAACAGTGGCACTGTTGTACGTGAGATCTGTTGTTTTTTTTTAAATGTTTGTTAATTTATTTTTGTGGTTTAGGAGCTACGTAGCAGAAGAAAGGCCTCTCTCTCTTCGAAGGAAGAAGGTGGCTCGCTCTTAGTGGTAGTGGTCGAATCGGGGATCGAACTCGCGCTTCTGGGCATCGGTAGAGTCCTCGAGGTAGAGCACCTTGAGCTTCTCCTTGTGGAACTTGAGGACCTTGAAGAAGTCGGCGTGGGACTCAAGCATCTTCTCCCTGCGGCGGGCGGCGTCGGGGGTCTCCACCATGTTGCCCTGCACGAACTCCAGATCCTGCAGGAGCTCCGCCTCGACGTGCTTTCGCCGCTCGCTGCTCTCGGGGTACTTGCGCACCACCGCCAGCTGCGCCTCGATCAGCTCCTTCTCCGCCGTGTGGTACTTCTTGAGCCGGCCATCAACCGACGCCTATAGCACACGCATCACACGTTCATCGCCCGTCAGCATCTTGTTCACCAAAGGGGAGACAGCATTCAAGAAGAAGTGAAGGGGTGGTGAAGGTGGTGTAGTGAAATAATATTACCTCGAAGAAGTCCTGGGACTCCTTGAGGTTGTGGAAGATCTCGTCGAGGCCGCTCGAGTAGGTGACGGCGGTGTCCTTGTCGAGCGTGGGCGGCTTCTGGGCGTCCTTCAGCTTGGGGTAGTCGAGGGTCTTGGAGCAGTAGTCGTCGAGGTTGAGCTCGAGCCACTCGCACACGCGCACGATGCCCTGGCTCCACTCCGCCAGCTCCTTGTACTCCTTCTGCTTGGTGAGGAACAGCTCGCGCTGCTTGGTCAGCCGCTCGACCTCGTCGGCCAGCTCCTTGGCGAACTCCTTCTGCTTGGGGTGGCTCGCGAAGGCCGGGGCCGACACGACCTCGAGCTGCTCCTGCGCCATCTTGGCGTCGACGTCGAGCTTCTCGAGCTCCTGGGTGACGTGGTCGTAGTGGCCCTGCTTGAGGTCGGTGCCGTCCTTGTAGAACTGCGTCATGATGCCCATCACCCGCTTCAGCTTCTTGTACTCGGCCAGCGAAGGACTGTCGGCATCGATCTCATCTATGTCGATACCGCCCGCGGCCGGACGACGGGGCGCCTTTCCCTCGAATGGGCAACCCTTGGCCGTCTCCTCTCCTTCGGCTGGAAGATGAAGCAAACACAACCGCGTGGCGGTTAGATCCTCGCACCTCCACAAAAATTTGGTGCATCGCGATCTAGATTAGATTAAAATCAAGGGATGATCATCCGGAGCCACGTACTCTTCTCCTTCGCAACCTCCTCGACGTTGGCCGGGGCGGCAGGGCTCTTCTCACCAGTGAAAGGGCAGGACATCTTCGTTGGTTATTGATTGGATTGATCCGATGGGGGGCGCACAAGGAAGGAACGCTCGTGTCGTGTTGTTCGCACGATTAGCTCCGCCCGACGAATTCCTGGTATTCTGAAGGGAGGCCTCACCCGGACTTTGGCCAAAGAGACATTCATGTCTGGCCAGCCCGGATTCCTTCTCGTCCCAAGGCACAACGACGACAACAACAACCAAGCACGTCTGATCACGTTCCCTTCAGTCAGCCGCGCCGCAGCATCAACGGACGTTGGAGCGCGTCAGATCGGAAAGAGAAGGAACGTGATCGGTCGTGCTGGGTAGAGAACGGGGGATGGACACACAGGCAAGAACGCAACGGTCCAGGCACGCTCGAGGGCACGTGCAGCACACAAAAGCGGACAGAAAGAGCGAAAAGAAGGGAGAAGGGGCTGTATGTATTGTGTGTCTCTAGTGGTGCTCCTCTTCCTTGATGAACCGGAGACCGCAGTAGCCGCAGTCGTGGGGGCCGGGCTTGTCCAGGTTGATAAAAATACGAGGGTGCCCAAGAGCGCCACCACCTGCAGTACGGAGCAAGGAAGATTGGGGCGGGGGGGGGGAGTGAGCTCGAAAATACGTTCAAATAGAGGGGGGGGGTTAAACCTCCATCACAAACCGCGGTGCTTCCGTGAGTGACCTTGGGCGGAATCTCGTGAATCAATTCCTCAGCCGGCATAGGCTGTCAAGGAGGACGATCCTTAGCAAAATTAATGCTTGCAGGGGGGGGGTGAATAGAGAGGAGGGGCTTACGGCGTAAAGATTGCCAGGGTTTTCCGGCACACCAGGGCGGAAGACGTCATCCTTGAGGGCGATTTCGGTATCGCCAAGGAATGGAATTTTAAGCTTCAAGCTCGATGCGGCCCTCGAGGCTGTTGAGCTCAACGTGGCTCGCGAGGCGAGGAGGGAAGACGACGAACGTCCATAGGCGGGCAGCATGCCCCTGCTGAGCTGCGGTGCGGCGCGCCTCATCTTCTTGTGGTTCTTGTTGTCTGCCTTATTTTTGTTGTTTTTATTTGTCTCTTTATTTTATTCTCGTCGACACAGACAAAGAAGGCCCAACAGCCAAGATGACTGACCTGGGGGATGACGTGAAGTGCGCTCGCTGCGGTGAGGAAGTGTATCAGTCTGAGAGGTACAGTCAACCCCAACCTTTTCGCAACAATCCCTTCTTAGCTTCGTTCTTCCCCCCCCCCTCTATTTTCTCTCCCTTCACTTTTCACCCGTGAACCAACAGGCTTCGTGCCGTCAACAAGGGTATGTGCACACGGGAGGCTTGAGTGACAGTGGAGAGGAGTGGTTGGTAGCGTTCACGGCGTGGCTACCCGAATGCTACACGCGTGAGGTCTGCACTGACCCTGTTCTTTTGCTGCCCCACAGTGTACCACAAGATATGTTTCAAATGTGCCGGCTGTGACAGCGCTCTCTCGTTGGGCAAGGAGTTCAAGCGGGATGGTATCACCCTCTGACTTGCTTCCTTCCCTGTGTGTGGTGTGTCGTGTGCTGTGTGTGTGGTGTGTCGTGTGGCACGCTTACCCCAGTACTCCTCTTACGCACGCCTTCGCCTCTCTTTTCTTGGACGTTGTGGTGGTGGCTGCTACCCAGGCCATCCCTTCTGCAAGAAGTGCTACGACTCCAATTACCGCGTGGGCCAGGGCAATCGCGTGTGAGCCCATCAGCTTCAACTCTCGGCAGGAGGAGGAAGAAGAAGGAGGAGGAGACCTAAGGAGCCTACAAAGAGAAACAACAATGAAGGCCTCACTCTCCTCCACGCCCCCCCCTCCCCGCTCTCTTCGCCTCTTTGTCTAAAGTCGGAGAGACGGAGACCACAAAATCCGCCGTTGCCGGGCGCCTCTTCCGCGGGGAAAGAGAAGAGGCCAGGAAAGAAAGAGAAAGAACACACGCACAAGAGTTCATTCAGTGCAGCACACCCACCAGAGAAGCGGAAGAGGGAGGCACACCGCACCCCCTTCTCTTCACGACAGCAGCCCACCACCGGCAGAACCAGAGCCAGCAGCAGCAGCCATGCGCAGACACGGTTTGAGACTTGTGGGGCGACCAGCCACCTCCCGCACCGGCACCCTGGGTGGTGCGGGGTGTTGGCCGACGCTCGTGTCATCGCCGAGCGTCGGGAGCGGGCGGGTGAGCCAGCCGCACCACCTGCTCTACTCGTCCGCGTCGCGCCCCGTCGGTTCGCCCTTCTCATCTTTCCTCAAAGAGGCCCAACAGCAGGCTGCCGCCGCCGCTGCCGCCACCCCCGCCCCCTCTCTGGCACCCTCCGCGGCCACTGCGGAGGAGAACAGCAGCGAGTCCCTTCCCAACTCGCCCTCGTCCCCTTCCAGTGCCCCAGTCGCCCCCGTATCTCTTCCCCCCCACCCACAACCGTCAGCTCAGATCATTTTCTATTTGTTCCTTGGCCTCGCGCGCGTGTTCCTTGTTTGACGGTGACCTCCGCACGCGACTTGGTCGTCCCTCTTCGCCCCCCCAGGGTGTGATGCTGGTGGAGGAGAGCATGATCCCCGAGTACGACCTCATCGTCATCGGCAGCGGGCCGGCCGGACAAAAGGCCGCCATTCAGGTTCGTCTCCACCCCTCAGAGTGATAATGATGGCCTTAATTGGTGAGTGAGTGAGTGAGACTGATGGTCGACGTGGTGGTGGTGGATAGAGCTCGAAACTGGGCAAGCGCGTGGCGCTGGTGGACGACGGAGCGTGGCTGGGCGGGATCTGCCTCAACACCGGCACCATCCCCTCCAAGACCCTCCGCGAAGGTGCTCACTCTCCCGCTACGCCCACCCGCCGCGCTCGATCACAGCTCTTGCTCACCGCGCTGGCGGTATGTGCTGCGCATGGTGTGCACAACGCAGCCATTCTGTACCTGAGCGGATTCAAGCAGCGGTTCTTCTACGGCAAGAGCTACACGGCCAAGGAGAACTGGAACTTCTCCGACCTCACCTACCGCGTGCAGAGCGTGATCAAGCGCGAGAAGGAGGTGATCATGAACCAGATCACCCGCAACCACGTCACCCATGTGCGAGGCCGTGGCTCGTTCTGGGACGCCAACACGATCCTCGTCAGGTCCGCCCTCCCCTCCCAGCTCCGTCGTGGTCTGACCTGCGGACTCCCAAATGCATTTCTCAACCAACACACACGACACAACACACACACAACACACTTACACACACAACACCTTGCCGGTTCCGCTGTGCAGCGATTCGCATGGAACGAAGGGAAAGCTGAGAGGCAAGCACATCCTGGTGGCGTGCGGTACCCGGCCGGCCCACGACCCGAACATCCCCTGCGACGGCAAGTACATCTTCGACGCCGACCAGATCCTCAACCTCTCCGGTGCGCGCAGGCCCCGATCGCCCTCCCAGCCGCCTGCTTGCAGCATTATTGCCATTTTCTCATCATTTCTTTGGTGTGCTCTGGTGTGCGCTGCAGAGATGCCCCGCAACCTGATCGTGGTCGGGGCCGGCGTGGTGGGCATCGAGTACGCCGCTATGCTGGGCTCCCTGGCCAACACGCAGGTGACGGTGATCGATCAGAGGCCCGAGCTGCTGGAGTTTGTGGACCGCGAGATCGTCGACAACCTGGTCTTCCACATGCGTGAGGCGCGAGGCAAGTTCAGGCTGGGTGAAAAGGTTGTCCATCCCACCACCCCATAGCGACGCACGGTTGGTGGTGCATGTGTGTGTGTGTGTGTGTATGTGTGTGTTGTGTGTGTGTTGTGTGTGTGTGTGCGTGTGTGTTCCCGAGGGAGTGGCTCACCCGTCCCTCTTGGGGTATCGTGTTCAGGTGAAAAACGTGAAGGTCGACGAGGCGCGCAAGCGCGTTATTGCCGAGCTGGAGAGCGGGAAGCGCGTGATCGGCGACTCGCTCCTGTACGCCGTGGGGCGGCAGTGCAACTCTGACTCGCTTAACCTCGCCGCCGCCGGCCTCACCGCCGACGCTCGAGGTACACTCGTGTCTCACCCACCTGCGCCGACGCCGTTGACTGACGCGTTGAAACCGGGCAGGGCGCCTGAGGGTGAACGAGCACTACCAAACGGCGGTGCCGCACATCTACGCCGCCGGCGACGTGATCGGCTTCCCGTCCCTCGCGTCGTCGTCGATGCTGCAGGGCCGCTTGGCCGTGTGCCACATGTGGGGCCAACAGTGCGCCCGCGTGCAGCCCAGCCTCATCCCCTACGGCATCTACTGTACTCGCCCCCTCCTTCTTCCCACACACCACTCCTGCCTGCGAGCTTTCGTAGCTAACCTCGTTTTCCTTCTTCTTTCGCGCAGCCATTCCTGAGATCAGCATGGTGGGGCAGACCGAGCACGAGCTGACCAAGAACAACATCCCCTACGAGTACGGCATCGCGCGCTACTCGGAGATCGCCAAGGGCATGATGATCGGCGACGAGACCGGCGGCATGCTCAAGATTCTCTTCCACCAGGAGACCCGCAAGGTATACATTCAAACATCGCCACCGCGCTCCCCATCGCAGCACGCCCCTTGTCTCACTCCCGCGAACCGCTGAACGTCTCGAAGGTGTTGGGCGTGCACGCCATCGGAGAGAGCGCAACGGAGATCATCCACATCGGACAGGCCGCGCTGGCGATGGGGGCGACGATCGACTACTTCACCAACAACGTCTTCAACTTCCCCACCTTCGCCGAGGCCTACCAGGTTGCCGCGCTCGACGGCTACAACAAGATCATGGCCTAATGATCACCACGTCGGCCATCTTGTTCAGAGAGAGCAAGGTTCGCTTCGCGCCGCACAACAAACAACAAACAAACAAACACTGTCCTATCATTCTACGGCACCACCACTACTATTATTTTATATACTACAATACACCACGAATCGGCTCCCGAGGATCTTGCCTGCTTGGTCGCTGTTCGTTCAGGGGGTGTACTGCCACGAGGCGTCGTCCGCCTCCTCGAGCTCTTCGGCCTGGCTCTGCTGGATCGCCGAGAACCGCTTCTGCAGGCCCGCCAGCAGCAGGTTGGCACAGCTCTGGTCCTCCCTGCAATCACGGTGGCGCCCCCGACCAACAGTACGCACGCACGCACGTCAGCACACGCACGCACAGCCCAACCACACACCCCGGGCCAGGACGGAGGGGATACCGCTTGAGTGCGGGTCGCTTGGAGGCAGCGGGCTTGGCGATGATGGACAGGGCTGCGGCGGGTGTGACTACGGTGGGCGGCGGCGGAGGCGGCGGGGTCACGGCCGAAGAAGACGACGCGGAAGGAGGAGCTACGGCGGCGGCCTTGACGCGCTTGTCGAGGATCTCGAGGGCCTTGGCCTGCCGCTCGACCTTCTTCTCCGAGGCCTCGAGGTGGCTCTGGAGCTTGGCCACCGTCTCGAGTACCTCGCGCAGGGCCTTCCCGCTCTCCTGCTGCACCAGGCTCCGCTCCTCGCGCCTCTCGCGCTCCGCCAGCTCACGCTGCTTCTCCTCGCGCTCCTCGCGCGCCCGCCTCGCGAGGGCCTCGTGCTCCTTGGCCCGCTCCAGCTCCCAGTCCTCGCGCAGCCGCTGGACCGTGGCCCTGGTCTCCCGCTCCCACTCGGCCTGCAGGTGAGCCACGAGCGCCTGCTTCTCCCGCTCCCAGTCGCCGTGCACCCGCCTGACCAGCTCCTTGCGCTGCCGGTCGTTCTCGGCCTGGAGGCCGGCCACCACCTTCGCCACGTCGAGCTCGCTCTGCGCCTGCTTGGCCTCGTCCCCGCCCTTCATCAGCGCCTGCGCGCGCTCGATCTCCTCCCGCAGGGCCTGCTCCCGTTGGGTGCGCTCGCGCTCGCGCTCCTCCATCTCCTCGCGCAAGACCGCAACCAGGCACTCCACACGCTGGCGCTCCTGGGCCTCGCGGGCACGCATCGCCTCGACCTCGCCCGCAAGCGCAGCCAGGGCCGACGTGAGGCGGTCCTCCTTCTCCCGGGCCTGGCCGCGCTCCTGCTCGAGCTCGTCGCGCAGCTCCTTGGCCTCGGAGAGAAGCCTCGCCTCGCGCTGCTCGACGCGCTGCGCTAGCTCGCCCCGGAGCCGCTCGATGCCGCCCTCAACGTCGAGCCGCCACTCGCGCCTGAGCCGCTGCTGGCTCTCGGCCTCGTCAGCCGCACGGGCCTCTTCTCGTTCGCGATCGTTCTTTTCGATCTCCCGCGCGAGCTCCTCCATACGGGCCTCGATCTGCCGCTGCTCGGCCTCGGCGTGGCCCACGCGCTGGCCCAGGTCGGCGGTCTGGCTCTGGAGGCCCTTGACCTGCTCGAAGATCAGCTGCTGCGGGTTGGGCAGGGGCTTCTTGTCCACTGCCGCGTGCACGCCCGATATGCCCCGCTTCAGCACCACAATCCTCAGCTCCCACATCTGCAGGATCGAACCCAAGCCGTAGC
This sequence comes from Acanthamoeba castellanii str. Neff, assembly GCF_000313135.1. NCBI lineage: Eukaryota > Discosea > Longamoebia > Acanthamoebidae > Acanthamoeba > Acanthamoeba castellanii. The sequence continues at coordinate 248,202 of NW_004457586.1, forward strand.
TGCCCCACCACCCACCACCACGAACGTCAGCTTGGCGATCAGGGTTAGGGGTGCAGAAGGAGTAGTTAGTTACCTGGCGAGGACTTCGCGAGGGTCGAGTTGATGGCCAGCGAGGGTGCTCAGCGCGAAGGACGAGCGGCGGAGGGTCATGGACTTGCCGCCCAGCTTCGCCGTGATGGCGTGCAGCAGCTGCAGAAGAGAATCCAGCGATGCCTGAGGGTGAGTGCTGGCGCAGCGATGCGAGAGATGAGAGATGATGATAGTGTGTGTGCAGCGTACGTGCGCGATGGGCTGGAGGTTGTTGACTTTGAAGGTCTTGGCCTTGAGTTCGCCGAAGAACGAAATGTCCGGCAGGAGGAAGTTGACCGCGCTGCTCTTGCAGCCCACCCCTGCACACAACCCGCGTCCAAACCCAAAGTGGAACGTCATCGGCCGCAAAGAGACAGAACCCGCAGTAAAAGGGCATCAGCGCTACTTACCGACGGCCTTCTTGAGTTCGTTCTTGAAGGGCTCCAGCAAGGGGAACACCTCTGCGAGGTGGGTGAGCGACAACGGTCAGGTTGAATTTTGCAGTGCGTGTGTGTGTGCGGGTGAGTACCGGGCTTGCCGTTCCAGATATCGTCTTCTTCGATCCCCTGCTCGGCCAAGGTCTGCAGCGCGAGCAGCACCTCCGGCCCCTCAACAACCGGTGCCTGGACCTGGACCATCATTGCAGAGCCCACCCACCAACTGATCAGCACCAACCCACCAACCCAGTGTTGGTGGTCTGGTCGCTCACCTGTGCGCTGACACTGGTGGTGGTGCTGGAGAGGCGGCGCTGGAAGGCGGGGTCCTGCGCGTAGAGGGCCTTGAGCGCGCCGGGGTCCATCGTCATCCGCTTGCGGGCTGAGAGCCGCGTCTGATGCATCACCGATACCGCCGACAAGTGCGACCGCAGAGCCGGCACCGGCGGCCCAGCTGGCGCCGGTGCATCAGCCGCACGGGCCAGTACCGACACCGTCGGCGCTGGTGAGCCGGCCTCGGCCTGCTTCGTGGTGGCCGGGTCGGGCGTGGACGGCAGCGGAGGGAACAACTTCACCTGTCCGGACAGGTTCCTCCGGTTGATCTGCTTCGACGAAGACGCCCCGTAGTCCGAGACTGGCCTGGAGGCGGCCGGGCGCCCCGGCGGCGCATCTTCAGCAGACGACGGCCGGGGGTCGTCGGCTTCGGCCTGCTCCTGCAGGGACGACGAGGAGCGCGGCAGCTTGCGGCGAATGGCGCCGCTCGACGAGTGCCACGACACCGATATGAGGCCACCGCCAATTCCGAGGAATCGGCGTCGTCTTCCTCCGTATCTGCGGCCGTGGGCTGGGGCTGCTCGTCGGCCGCCGACGACGAGTCGGTCTCGGGCGCACTCTGGTCATCGCCTTCGCCGTCCACGTCATCATCAGCGCGTGGCCCTTGGGCGCTCTTGTCCGCGGTGCTGGTAACTACGGCGCTCACGGTCTTCTTCGATTGCTCGCCCTCTTCGGCATCCACCAGAGGTGCAGCGTGGTTGCCGTGACGACCACACCCGTCAGCCTGCGTCGTGGCGCCGGTACCTTGCCTGTTCTTCTGCGTCGTCTTCTTCTTGAGGCCGATGAGGTTCATGAGGCCTCCCTTCCCGACCGACCGCGAGCGCTGGTGCCGCTTCTTGGTCGCCGAATCCGTCGCAGTACCCTCTTCGCCGGCTGGTGGGGTCGTGGTGGTAGTGGTGGCGGCTGCTGAGTCGGCACGTCCTCTGCCCGGCTGGAGCACCTCGACGGCTCCCTCCGAAGCTGAGGTGGTGGGTGGCGCAGGCTGGAGGTCCATCAGCTTGGGGCGGTCCTTGGGTTTCCTCAGCCGTAAGCTGCCGCTCTTCTTCGCTTTCCGCTCTTCTTCGTTCTTTCCTTCGCACGAAGCCATCACCGCTTCACTTGTGGATGTGTGAGTGAGGCCTGTGTCCTGCTGCTGCTGGTAAGTGGTCTGTCTGGGGGTCGCTGGAAAGGACAAGCTACTCAGTAGCATGACCTTGTCGCTGGGTGCCCCTCATTTTCGGTAACTGAGATTCACGGTTCACAGGCTTGTGCTAGCAACCTATCGCCTGTGTTGTTGTGCCAAGTAGAACCATGTGGCGGGTTGTTTATCGATTACATTTGGGAGGACACAAATGCCGCGCCAGCGGCCGTGAATTAGGTGGCGGCGGAGGGTTGGTCGTCGTCGGCGTCCTCGGCGTCGCCCTCGTCGGTGGCGTCCTTGGCGCGCTTGGTGCGGTGCTTGCACTTCTTGGAGAGGACGGTGACGGGGTCGGAGGTGAGCGTGTTGCTCCGCCAGCCGACGGCGTCGGCGCAGAACACGCGGATCAGGTACCGCTTGCGCCCGTAGTAGGAGTTGACCCGCAGCCGCCCGAACACGCCGATCATGTCCTTGCTGTTGCCCTCCATCATCACCATCGTCCGCACCGTGAAGTTCTGCTCCGGCACCGCTTCGCCGGCCTCGCACGCCACGGCCACCTTCAGCAACTTCCCCGCGTCCGGGCCTCGCCACGCCTGCTCCGCCTCCTCTGGCGTGTCTGTTCACCACCACCACCGGCGTCAGCAAAAACGCTATCGCACAAAGAACGAAGAGCGAAAGCGAAGAAAGAACGAAAGAGAGCGAAAAAGGCGGCGGGTGAACCTGAGGGGAGGGTGAAGGCGACGGTGAAACAGAACTCCTTGTTCTGGAGGATCTTGGTGGGCGGCGATTCCACGAAGGCCAGCTGCGCCACGCGCTGGCGAGGCGACGTCGACGTCGGCGAACAGGACGTCGCCGACGAAGACGACAACGACGACGACGACGAAGAAGAGGCGGTGACATTGTTGGGAATAGAGATCGGAGCCGAGCTGGCCGCGCCGCGGGTGCGAGGAGAAGAAGAACAAGTGGCAGAGGCCGCTGATGAAGAGGAAGAAGAGGAAGAAGAGAAGATGGGCGAGGGCAGCGGGTGGGTGTCGAGGCGCCGGAAGTGGGCGTGGACGACGTAGTGTTGGTCGGCGTCGCGGTCGCTGTCGTCGCTGGAGTCGAGGAGCTTGCCCACCTCGTACGAGGGCGGCAGGTCGATGCCGAGCGAGTCGCTCAGCTTGCGCACCTCGACCGGCACGCCGCACGCGCCCCACACCTGCGTCTCGATGCACATGATCAGGTCCTGCACCTTGCTCCCGGCCTCGACGCACACCGACACCGACCCGAGGCCCGGCAGCCGCGCCACCACCTGCAGCACCCGCTGCTGCTGGTGGTACGGGTACGGGTACGGTAGTCCTCCGCTGCGCTGGCCGCCGAGGCCCTGCGGCTGGGCCAGGACCTGGCCGGCGGGTTGCGTTGGTGGGGTCGACCCCCAGGCGGCGAGGGGCGCGCCTGTAGCCGCAGCCGCAGCCGAAGCGGGGAGCTGGGTGGTCTGGAGGAGGGGCACGCCGCCGAGACCGCCGGTGTTGAGGGAGGGCCACCCCAACGGAAAGATGGCCGACGGGTGGGACGAAGACAAAGATGAAGATGACGAAGGTGAAGGTGAAGATGAAGAAGCTGATAGGGAACCGGGGATAGCGGAGGACGAGGTCATAATTGAAGAAAACGCTGAAGAAGCGCCGCTCGCGTCCGACATGGCGAGACGAAGAGAGGGCAGTTGGGGCGGGAAGCCCACCCCGCTCGAAACGAAGGCCCGCTGGGTGGTATGGGGGGCGCGTGGAGCCACGGCCCCTGCGTAGTCCCCCGACCCTTGCACCCCCGCTGGGACGTGTCGGCCGCGCGTTGTTGCTTCCATCTTTGAATTCTGTCTCTTTCTTTCTGTCTTCTTGTCGGAAGCAAAACGGCAGATCTAGCATCCTAATCCGCCAATCGGGAGGCGCATTAAAGCCTCTGATTGGCTGCATGGACTTGCACAGAAGTTTCGGTCCAGTTGCTGTCGACTTCTGCCTTGGTAACCGCACGTTAAGAAGGCGGACGACGTGGCCGTGTGAGTCTCCGGAGCCCCCCTTGTCATTAGGCGAATGCCTGGCCTCAATTCGTCGCCTGCCAATGGGCGCCGTGGCTGAGCAATGAAACCAAGAGCGGCACCGGGGAAGCAGCCAAGAGACCAAAGGCACCAGTTGTTCTCGCCCTGCACGTTTGGAGGAAAAAATACAGCAGAACGCGGAGGAGTGAAAGAGAGTTGCCACACATCCACAACCAACCAACTCACCTGGTAAGGGTCGACCCTCTCTTTTTTCGCTCTTCCTTTCGTGAAGCCCCTTCGCCTCCTCGTGCTTCTTCTGGTTGGCCCGCAGCCACTTTAGTTTTTGCGTTGTCGCTCTTCGTGCATCATCACATCACTCTCATCGTCTTTTGTTCTCCTTCGTTCTTCTTCGCTCTTTGCGGTGTTCCCCATCATCCAAACCCCCTTCAGATCGGAAGACTTGATAGTATCGGTTAGATCAACAACAACAACAACAACAACATGTTGGAGTACAAGATTGTCGTTCTGGGAAGCGGTGGCGTTGGCAAATCGGCTTTGACCGTTCAGTTCGTCCAGGGCATCTTCGTCGAGCAGTACAACAACAACTCCACTTTTTGCTGCCTTCTTGAGCCAAGTTCTCACTTTTCATCATCATTGGCGTTCACCAGTACGATCCCACCATCGAAGATTCCTACCGTAAGCAGGTGGAAGTCGATGGACAGCAGTGCATGCTCGAGATCCTCGATACTGCAGGAACTGAGCAGTTCACCGGTAACGCCCCCCCCACAATCCCTTGATCCAATCCAACTTCTCTCTTTGCGTTCTTTCTTTACTCATTAGTCCCCCCCTTGCACAGCTATGAGGGATTTGTACATGAAGAACGGCCAGGGCTTCGTGTTGGTGTACTCCATCATCGCCCCCTCGACCTTCAACGATTTGCCCGACCTCAGGGAACAGATTCTGCGCGTGAAGGACATGGACGACGTACCGATGGTGCTCGTCGGCAACAAGTGCGATCTGACGGACCAGCGCGCCATCTCGACCGAGCAGGGCGACTCGCTGGCCAAGAAGTTCAACTGCGTCTTCCTCGAATCGTCGGCCAAGACGAAGATCAACGTCGAGCAGATCTTCTTCGACCTCATCCGGCAGATCAACCGCAAGACCGGTTCTGGCGGCAAGGACGCCGGCGGCGGTGGCGGCAAGAAGAAGGGCTGCCTCCTCTTCTAAGAGAGAGGCCTTGTCCTCTCTCTCCTGGCCACCATATTCGTCATCGCGCCTCCTCTGAATGTAGATAGAATGCAAGCACTGCTTCCGACCTCTCCCGCGATCGCGACCGCTATCGGATGCGACGACGATTATACCATATCACCATCAAGGGGGACTCACCTTAGCCCCCTCTTCACATCTCACGTATCTCATGTACTCGTTAATCCCAAAAAATAAAAACGAAAAATAACAAACGAAAAATAACAAAATTCTTGGCCACGAGCGCGCAGAGTGCAGAGAAGATGAAAAGGCGCTTGGTGGTTGGCGTGACAGGCTTCATGGGGTCTGGTAAAGGTTCACTGCCCCCCCCCCATTCGCGTGGGCTTTTGGCCAGTGGAGTAGCACTGACCCCCCACCTAGACACCTTTGCAAACTACCTGACGCGCTCCCAGGGCTTCACCCACATCTCCTTGAGCGACCACCTGCGGGAAGAAGTGCGCAGACGACACGAAGCACCGTCCATCGAGCTACTGCGCACTGTGTGTACCCCCTCAAACTCGCAGCCACAGCCGCACATGCACTCACCGCACTGTGTGCCAGGTGGGGAATGAGCTGCGCGAAGCACACGGTTCTGGCGTGTTGGGCAAGATGGCGTGCAGCAAGATGGCACACGACAAGGCAGCAAAGAAGTATGTTGTCACGTCTATCCGCCACCCAGCCGAAGTCGACGAGCTGCGCCGAGGTTGCGAAGGCGCATTCTGTCTCGTGTTCCTGGACGCTCCCGCCCGCGTGCGGTTTGAAAGGTAGGTACCCCCCTGACGTCTCCCGTCGTGCTTGGGTGAATGTGAACACATTGTTTCACGCGACATCACTGCGCCATCTGCTCCGTCGCCTTTGTCAGGGTCAAAGCCAGGGCTCGCGAAGGCGACATGGGCGGGTTTGAGGAGTTCGTGGCGGCGGAGAACGCCCAGCTCTCTTCCGCCAATCCAGCTAGCCAGCAACTCCTCGGTTGTAAAGAGATCGCCGACGGTACGCGCCCCCCGAAGCGCACCAACTCGCCACGAATGCCCCGAGGCTCACCTGTGCCGCCTTTGTCGTTCTTTCATCAGTCGTGCTGGTAAACGACGCAGCCACGGAGGCCGAGTTTGAACAGTACCGATTCCCTCACCTTCTCCTTCCTCTTCAGCGCTTGCTCACAAACCTACTCACCTCACCCATGGCACCAGTACGATTGCAGAATGGCTGGCTCGGTGGACCAGGGAGAGTGGATCATGATTGTCTCCGTCGGAGAAATAAAAATAAAAGGATAAAATCAACCAACAGGTGCTTTCTTTTTTTCTCTGTTTTTGACCCTTTTTCTCCTGCTTTTGTTGTTCTCTCCACAACGGAACCCATGAATAAGATGTGGCACCTGCACGGGCGGCCTTGCGCCACCTGTCAGGCGCGCCATGTGTCGTGCGATCGCGGACGGCCATGCAGCCGCTGCGTGGAGGCGGGCGAGGGCCACAGGTGCACCGACCCCCCACAGCGCCCTCGCAAGCGGGGCCGCCCCTCGTCCACCCCGGTCCGTGACGAGGCAGCCTCCCCCCTCCTACTCCTACTCCATCCCCTTCGCTGCCTCTGCAACCACGACTGCTGCGGCGATGCCCGTCGGCGGCGTTCTCCTGCCCAGCCCACTCGGGCCTCTACGCCCCGCCAAGATGGCGCGTCAGCTCCCTGCAGAGTCTCCCCTCTCCCCTGCCGGTACGCTTTTGGTTGTTGAACAATAATATTATTAATAGTATTTAAACATATAAATCAAATTCTTAATATTATGTTAACAATATTAATATTTATTCCCTAATATAACAAATTTATTTGTGTAGGCAGCGTGAGTGGGGCGCAGCAACCACCGCTCTTGCCACACCCGCGGCCGCCACAGCAGGAGGAGGCCGGCGGCATGGGCAGCCGCGGCCAGATCTCTGAGGAGAGCGCGATGCTGCGCGACGTCCTGCGAGAGCTGCGCGAGCTGCGTGGCATGTGCGCCGGCCTCGGGCGCCAGATGAGCGACATGCAAGAGCGACAGACGGCGATGGAGCGCCAGATGGAGCGCCTTGCCTCCTCCTCCTCCTCCTCCTCCATCACCAGCAGTCCTCCCGACTCTTCCCCTTCCTCCTCGGCCCAGTCATCGCCTCCGTCTTCGTCATCGTCGTCGTCGTCTGCGCCCTTCGCCGCTTCGTTGTCGGTCTCGTCGCGTGCGCTCGCGTCCTACGGCAGCTCCTGCCGCGGGCCGGCTGGCACGACCGCGGGCAGCTTCCTCGCCGAGCCGGAGAGCTCGTGGGCGCCGCCGGTGCGGCCGGGCCACCTCAACTTCCCCAAGTACGTGCTCAGCTCGCAGTTCAAGTCGACCCTCGCCGGCTTCATGTCGATGATGAATCACACCTGCCAAGCCCCCGACACGCCCAGCTCGCCGCGCATGCAGGCGCCCACCACATCGCTCCTGCCGGCCAGCGTGAGTCAGCAGCCGTCGGTCGACCTCACGCAAACCACGCTCGTGGCCATCCTGCCGTCGGGCAACCTGCTGGGCAGCTTCGACAAGCCGTGGATGATCGAGCGCATGGCGTCGGCGGCAGAGGCCTACCTGCCCAAGCACGACTTCCCCCTGCCCGGCTACGACAAGTTCTTCAAGAACCAGCGCAAGCCCCTCCTCGTCGCCGCCGACGACCAGTTCCGCAAGCTCCTCCACTACTCCTGGGTAACTTACTCACCATCTCACCACGCGTCCTTCAGGTTTGCGCCGGTGTTGACGTGGGTTGTGTTTCGTGCGTGTCGTGTCGTGTCGTGTCGTGTCGTGTCGTGTCGTGTCGTGTCGTGTCGTGTCGTGTCGTGTCGTGTCGTGTCGTGTCGTGTCGTGTCGTGTCGTGTGTTGTGTGTGCGATTTCCGAAAACAGGAGGAGCTGCGTGAGATCAATACGTTCCGACTGTACCCGACGTACCTGCACGACACGCTGGGGCAGTGGTTCCAAGAGTGGGACAGGCTGGGTCCGGAGCGGGTGAGCCCTGTGTATGTGGTGACCTGCCCCATGATCGATCGCAACGGCAGGGTTCTGCACACCCTCAGCCGATCGCAGGCCTTCTACGACGACCGCGGCGAGTACTCCTGGAGCGTTTCGGTCATCGACAACTGGCAGTACAGCGATGACCCCGCGGCACAATCGCCAGCCTCCGCCGAAGATGAAGCAGACGCGACAGCCCACCAACCTCAGCGCCAAACCCACCAAGCACAGCAGCCACAACATCCATCTGTCACGCATCCGGCTGCCCTGCCGTCGCAGCTCAGCCTGGATGTCAGCCAACTGCAGTTCGATGAGTACCAGACGCCGCCCGTACTCGACGAGCTCCTGGACGGCATCTACTCCCAGTTCCTCCACGACGACATCTCCTGACCATGTCCTCCCCATTGTACATATCATCACTTCCTCATCAGTCACCATCACCACTGGTCCTGCACGCGTACATTTCTCTCTATTTTTTTCTTCTTCTCTTTTTATTTCTTTGCGACTTCTGGCTTCAGCTCTACTTGGGTGGGTGTGTGGCGGGCGACGAGGAGGAAGGGGCGGGACGGGGGAGGCGGAGGTGAGGAGGAGGTGGAGGAAGGTGAGGTTGGTGATGAGGAGCGGGAAGAAGAGGAAGGTGTAGGTTAGGGTCGAGTATTCCATGAAGTGCGCCAGCACGCGCAGGCAGGTCGCGACGAAGGACTCCTCGAGCACCCGCGACAGCAGGAACATGAGGCCCCACGGCGAGAAGACCAACACGATCGGCAGCTGCAGCACGTTCATCAGCCGCGACGCCGACGGTGTGATGAGCGCGTAGACCGGGCTCAGCACGATCGCCGCTACATGAGAAACAGAGCAAGATCATTGATTGAGACTCAATCATGTGTGGTGTGGTGGCGTGGCGCGGTAAGTGGGCAAGCAGCAATCAAGGTACCGATCACGCAGAAGCTGAAGTTGAGCACAGAGCAGTTGGCGAGGAAGAGGAGGGTGGTGCTCAACGCGACGCCAGCGCCCGCGGTCCAGTCCCTTCGTTCTTCTGAGGTGGTAGCAGCAACGGGGCGATCAGACGGGACCAGGGAGCCGGGACTGGGTGAGACATGAGGGTACTAGCGGAGGCGCCGAGGGTGTAGGTGGGGAGGTAGGGTCGCAGGGCTTTTTCTAGAGCGGGCAGCAGCACGAAGAGCCAGATCGCGATGACCAGCGCCGTGAGGCCGAACCAGGCGAACAGCAACTGGTCGGTTCCCACCCCAACGTGTCAGCGCCACACCACCCCGTCGGTCCACCCTCATCAAAGCAAAGCAACGCAAAGAGAAAGGGGGATGGGAGGTTTACATGTTCGTAGAGGTCGATGAAGTGGCGGAGAACGAAGGGCAGGTAGAAGATGATGATGCACGCCGCGACGATAACGGTGAAGCGCGCCAGATCGAAGGCCCACGGACCCTTGGCAGCCGCGAACGAGTACAGGAGGTACACCGACTGCGGCCCAATTTCAAGTGTCACCATCAGACGTTTGGGTTCGCCTTGTCGTGTACACGCAAAGCGGATCAGGGTACCTTGATGATGAGAGGGCAAAGGAGGAGCCACAGCGACGCGGTGTAGTAGCCGATGGGGACGTAGATGTCGACGTCGAGCAGGAGGTAGAAGTAGAACGACTGGTGCAGGCGCTCAATCAATCCATTGATCGAACGCACCGTGCCTTCCAGCGTTCTGTTTTGGGGGGGAGGGGGATCAGGCAATCAACCACCTCTCACTCTCCTGACTGACTCGGGGAAATAGTACCTTCCGAGCGCGTTGACGGCGGTCACGTCTTCTCTCTTGACCGCGTCCTCTTGGCCCAGCGCTTGCAGGGTGATGCAGTCGATGCGGTGTCTGGTGTGTGGCCGAGGCTGAGTCAGCCTGCGCCCTTACCAAGCGAAGACAGAGAAGAGAGGAGATGTGTGGTGGGAGAGGGGGGGAGGCGTGCGTACGCGGTGAAGGCGGCGTGGTCGCCCGATCCGGTACCCATCGAAAGGGAGATGATGAAGTTGAGGAGATTAAGACGATCGCTGCCGATCGGCACGTCCTGCGTGAGCGCGGTCGGGAGCTTGGCCACGAGGGTGTGGGCATAGTCCTGCACCCAACAGGCAACTCCCTTACGTAAGTTTACGCGCCAGTCCAACGCGGCAAGCGCGGGAGGAAATTCTGGTGGGTGGCGAGAGAGAGAGAGAGAGAATGGACGCACGCTGGGCATGTGGATCTGGCAAGCGGAGCGGCGCGCGTTGCGGACGGCCGTGTTGATGAGATCCAGATTAGGCAGCTGGCCGTTGGTTCCCTCTGCGGATGGGGTCGACACGGTGTGCGTGTGAGTGTCGCCCATTGCAATGCAATGTTGGGGGGAGGGGGGCGCCACTGACATACCGGCCAGGAGAGTGAGCTCGCTCGGGCGAGTCGTACGGATGTCGAGATTGACCGCAGCGATGATGGTCCCCGCGCGTTGGAATCCGAATTGCGTCCATTGGCTCAACTTGTCCGCAACTGGGGTTGAGAGGGAGGGGGGCCAACGTCGCAGAGTTAGCGCTGACACAACGAGACAGGACGAAGTGGGAGAGGCGGTACTCTTGGTGGTGCTGTTGACGTGGTCGAGGCAGGAGACAAACGGCTCGGTGGAGTGGTAGCTGTTGAGCCACGCCTTGATGCCCTCGTCCCGGTGTCGCCCGTCGGTGAACACGGCCACGAACTCCTTGTCTCGCCACGCGCGACCTACAACGGGGAAAGGGCGCCCCACAAGGAGGTCATACCTCGCCCGCAGGAGTAGCCAGAGCGTGGTGGGGCGCACGTACTTTCGAAGAGCTTCATAAGTCCCAGGAGGACTGGCGGGCCGGTCAAGATTTGCTCGCGGCCTGGTGACCGGTGGTTGAGCAGGGAAGGATTAGGGGGCGGCAGCCCACGAGAGAGAGCTTGAGCTCACTGTGGTGCGTGAAACCAAAGAGAAAGAGGAGGAAAGCACGCACTGGGCTCGGTGTCGTAGCGCGAACTCAGCACGAGCGATTCAGTGCCGTCGCCCCGAGGAGAGGAGAGAACAGCGTAGACGTTGTAGCCCACGTCGTCGCTCGCCACTTGCCGGTCTGCGTCGCCCGACACGCGAACCAAAACGATCAGCCCACCATCACCACATACTCGATCTGCAGCTCGAGAGTGTGGGCGTACCGGTCTCGCTGGGGTAGAGGCGAGGTCGGTAGCATTGCACGTACACCTTGCAGCCGATGGCCGTCAGCTGCTTGCCCAGCCACACGGCTGTCCGCCTGGCCAGGGAGAGAACGACCATCAGCCAAGCAGGAAAGCTACCTCCTAAGGGAGCACGATCGTACCTGCTGGCTTCCTGGGGTGGTACGTTGTCCTTGGCGAGCTTGGACAGGAAGGACTGGTAGCCGGTGTTGTAGGCGTAGATGCCGCGAGCTTCCTCCGACCCGAACTGGGTGTCGGCGTGTGTAGGCAAGAGTGCGTTCTCGGAGAGGTAGGTCCTAGTCGTGGTGGTGTCAGTCACCCTACGCCTTGCTCACGACCAGGGAGGGCTAGAAAGAGAGCACCTGTCGGCGACCTTCATGGGGTAGAACCAAAACGACGCCACGCCGCATCCAAAGGCACCCAGCCTTGGCGCACAGCAAGGGCGAGTGAGTGCACAGGAAATGGCGGTACGCCAAGATTTTAGATTTAATGCACAATAAAATCAATTGAAAATGGAGAATCAACAAGCGAGGGCGAGGAGGGTGCACCCAATAACAATGCATAGTAGTTTCGTGAGTATGCCGCACGCTCTGCCCCATCTCGAGACCCCACGCTGCTCCATCTTGCCGCACCACTCACCGCGGCTAGGTTTGTTTGTCGACTATTTTTGCGTTGCACGAACCCACAAGAAGAGACAGACGCAGTAAGACGAGGCTAAGTCTAAAATGATCTATTTCCCTTTGCTTTACAACACCTTCTGCTCTCTCCACTCTGTCTCTCTCTCTTCGTCTCTCTGCTTACACCTTCAAGCAATACAAGGAAAAATGAATAAGGAATACAAGTTTGTGTGTGTTGGCGGGTGGCATCGTCCCGCCCCCATCCCCGGCCCTGTTCGTCGAGCTCGATGAGGCCGACCCCAGGCGGTGCGTTCGCTCTTCGCCGAAGGCCAAGCGCTCTCGCCGAGATCGAGGCTCCCCTTCCGCTCGCTCTCTCCTCTCCTCTCCTCAATGTCTCTCTTCTCTCTTCTCTCGGTCGGTGGTCGGTCGTGGTAGTGGTGGTAGTGGATGGGCGCCGCGGCTCAGGCTGGTTAGGTGAGCTCGTCGAGGTTGAGCTGGCCGAGGCATCGCTTGAACTCCTCGGTCTCCTTGCCCTGCTCCACGGTGTGGACGACCTTGGTCGCGTTCTCGAAGTGCTGCACTCGGCGCACGGTGCGCTCGGCCACCTCGACGAACCGCTCGTTGCACTGGGCGCCGACCCAGATGAAGAACTCCTCGGGGGACTGGAGGATGTAGCAGCTGGGCGAGGGCGCGGAGGACTCCTCGAGCTCGGCCAGGTTCTCCTTACGGGCGAGCTTGGCGACGACGAAGTCAGGGTCGTGTCGGGTGTGGGTGACCACCTGGTAGAGCCGGGTCCCTCGGTCGGCGCCGCCGCGCGCCAGGCTGAGTCGCTTGGCGAGCTCAAGCAGCTGGCAGATGAAGCCGGTGTTGGGACTGGAGACGCCACGCCGCTCCTTGACGTACATGTGCGTCCGCTCGAAGCCCCAGCCGTGCTTCCACATGAGGTAGCCGATCATCATCGCCGACGAGCGCGAGACGCCCTGCTGGCAGTGGACGAGGATCTTCCCGTTCGAGGTAATTACATTGTCCATCCACTCGATGATGTCGTAGAGCATGCACGTGATGTCCTCCCGCACGCCGTCCAGGAGGTAGAGGGTTCGGTAGGTGAAGTCGTTGGGGTGGTAGATGGGGCAGATCGAGCCGGCGCAGTTGAGGATGTGCGTGACGCCCTGCTGCTTCAGCATGGCCTTGTCCTGCGACACAGTCTGGCTCCCGAGGTAGAGCTGGTCGGTGATCTTCGAGCAGATGCTGTCGTACTTGGTCAGCTTGTCCTGCCGCTGGTTCGCCTCGGCCTTGGTGAAGGTGTCGCTGTCGCTGCTCTGCTCCTTCTCCTGGAGGGCCTGCAGGTCCTGCAGGTTGAAGCCGCTGATCGGGATCGCCTGCATGGGACCCGACTTGCTCATCCCCTCCGTCTTGATCGGCGGCAGCTTGAGCTTCCCCTTCCCGAGCAGCTTCTTCGGGCTCGGCGGCGCGACCGACGGCGACGGTATCGTGAGCGAGGTCGACTTGGTGATTGTTCGGGTCGTCTTGCCGGACGAAGAAGATGAAGATGAGGAGGAGGAGGAGGAGGAGGACGGGCTGTCGACCGTAAGGAGGGCCACCCCGTCGGTGATACCTGAGCCCACGGCCGATGTCGGTTGTGGCGAGTCCAGATCCTGTATGGCGGTGTGGATGATGGCGTCGAGTGAGTCGGCGGACAGGGAGCGGCCACGGCCGTGTCCCGACGGGGAGGTCGGTGGCGGCGCCTGGAAGAGGTCCTTGACTCGCGGAAGGGAGAGCTTCGGAACACTTCCGTTGCATCCGCTGTCCGTGCACGGGTTCTCGCCGGCCTCGCCGCCGGCAGCGCTCTTCCGTGTGAGCCGGCGCCTCTTGAGCAGTTGATGGTAGAGGTGGTGTTGTCGCGAGTACGGCCTCTCTTCGTCTTCCTCGCTTCCGCCGTCGGTGTTGCCCTCGTCCTCGCTGTCGACGTCGTCGTAGTCCTCGTCGGCGTGGCGGTGTGTGCAGAGCCGGCGGGCTCCATCGTCGCTCTCGCCCGGCGTAGATGTTGACGTCGTGTTGGGCAGGCGGAGCAGAAGGTTGTTGTGGGTGGTGAACATGGACGAGAGCGGCACCTTGTCCTCCCCTCCGAAGAGCTGCTGCAGCGCCTTCTTGCCGTCTTTCTTCAACGCCTTCTCGAGCTCGAAGCTCTTGGTGAGGGCGAGCGCCTGCGCGTAACGCGTCGAGTCCTTCCCGCGCCACACGTACAGGCTGTAGGCCAGCGGTTGGGTCTCGCCTTCCTCGCTCCCGTCGAGCTATTCCCGGTAACGGCGTCGCCGGCTTCGCCATTATCGTCATCTTGTGATGTCGACGATCCCCCCTCCAGATCGGCCGACGATGAGGTCGACGTGATGAAAGCCTCTTCGAGGCAGGCCGCAAGTCCGCGCGGCGTGAAGGCCTCCACCGACGAGGCGAGGAGGGATTCGATCGTCGCCCTGCTCGATTCGCCACCGCCGCCGCCGAGAGTCGCCGGCTCGCTGGAGTTGAGGCCTCCATTCGCGATTTTGATGGGGCGCGACGCGGCGACGTTTTCCGAGTAGATGTGGAGGGCCAGATACACCTGGTTCTTGTCGAAGGAGGAGAAGGACTCGTTGATACAGACCGCTTCGTTGTGCACCGCTTGGGGATCGTCCTCGGAGGTGAAGAACCTCCAGACGTGAAGCGAGCTGTTGTAGGAGCCCGCCTTCCTGCAGCCACCTCCTCCTCCCTCATCGCCATTCGCATCGCTGCCTTCTGTTCGGTGCCCATTCATCCCATCTCCCTTCATAACGGCGGCAAGAGGAACAGGCCTCCTCTCGATCGCGATTCGGTTGCCCATTCTTCCTGCTGATATTCCAGCCGTCTAGCTCCTCGTCTCTCGCCGAGGCCTTGAAGAGGAAAATGCGAGAATTAGGACGAGGTATAATTACAACTTCTGAAAGGAAACCATTGGCGCTAGCGAGGAGAGAGGGAGAAAGGAGAGTTGTGGGCGGGACGGGATCGACAACAGACAAACAGAATAGTTCGTGCTTACCTCTTGTTCTCGTGGTTCTTTGATGGTCGTCACTCTCTTTCCGTTTTCCTCAATTCGCCTTTCCCATTGAGGTACTTCTATCTTCAAAGGGGGTGACGGCGTCGATGGATCCTCTAATTTGCACACCTTTCCACTTGCTTCCTTTCTCGAGGTCTCTCTCTTTCTCTCTCCCTCCTCACTCGTTAATCGGAATCCACGCACCACCGCTCTTTGTGGTTTTGTTCGGTCTGACTTGCCCCCCTACTTCTGTTGCCCAAAGCGCGTGCCGGTCTTTTTTTCTGCTGTTGGCGAGGACCACCTTCCGACCAACGAATTCAAACCTGACGCGGCGAACCGGCATTTTGCCTGGTGTTCGCGACATGAAATTGCCAGGCATCGTGGTTGTTAGGTTTCGCGGCCGGGAAATTTCACGATGGAATGGTGGAAATGCGGTTTCCTCGAACAAATTGGATGTTTGTAGCTTTGACAAACATCTCAAGATTAATTGGAAGAAGATCTCGAGCTGCACATCATGAAGCGCACGTTCGCTGACCACAGCGCGGCAGATGAGGCGGCAGCTGAAGGGAAGAAGTCTCAACAGGACGCGGGCATAGATGAACGAGCAGGACGTGGTCGCCCGAAGGCTGCCGCCGCACAGAAGTCGGCCAAGCGGCTGCGCACGGTGTCTCTGCTCTCACTGGAGCCTTTCGCCTTCTTCGTGCGGGCGCCGCCAGTGGCCTATGCCCAGCACTACTGTCAACTTGCGGACCACATGGAGGGGCTTATCAACGACGACTTTGCCGTCGGCGAGCGCCCCTTTGCTGCAGCTATGCACTGCCCCGACGATGGGGCGGGTCCTACTATGGTGCCCTGGTTCGCCGCGGAGGGTGGGGCCACCTGGCTCGATGGCGATTCCAAGCTCTTCTTTCGTGAGCAGTGGAAGGACATCGAGGCTGTCGTCAACGACGCGCACCAGACTCAAGTAACCCGCCAGCCCCCACGCGTGTTGTATCGTTCTTGTGGTTCGTATTGCTGAACTGTGGTGGTGCAGGACGGCTGGCGGAAGCTGACACTCGCGGACAAGATACTGGGACTCTACGACACCGAAGCGTGGAAGAGTACCCAACACCAGGCACGCCTACACCCAGCGCTCATATGCATGGCGGCACTTGAATACCCCCACCTGCTTACGTTCGTGTGGCGCGTGGCCTGTGTGTCTGCGCAGACCGACTACATGCCGTTTGAGCGGGAGGTGTGGTGGGTCAAAACGGCGCGGGGTTGGTTCTCGAGTGACAACAGCTCCTCCTACAAGGGTTATTTGCGCATTGCCACTTCTGCGCTCATTCTCGAGCTCTGGTTCGCACTTTCTTCTTGTAAGGTCCTCTCCCGCTCCTGCTCAGTGCTCACACTCGCCCGTGCCATTGGTTTGCGTGCAGGTACCGCTTCGTGTGGGCGGGGCACACCTACCGTGTGTATCGAGACATCCAGCACCGAAGGAAGGAAGCCGCACACAGCGGGGACAGCCACGAGTCGGGGCCACACGACGAATCCGAAGCGATGGTCGAAGAAAAAGACACCAAAAACGAATACGACAGCGAGGAAGTGGTCGATTCTCAGACCTTGCACTCCATGGCACATGGCGACGACGACGGCGAAGACGACGAAGAAGAGGAGGGGACCAGGGCAAACGAAGAAATCGACCTCGTTCCGGCTCGCAGACGCGCACGCACCCGCCGCGGTTCAGCAGAAGACTCGGCCCATGGAACAGCCCCAGATAGCATGCACTCGGACGACAGCGAAAACGAAGACACTGACGAGGCCGAAGAGGTCATGTCGGGCGATGACACCATTGACGGCGGACAAACGATGGAGGCCATCCCATCGGTGGTGAGCGTCTTCTTCGGGCATGCGGCCATCGTCCGTGCGCTAGATGTCGCGGAAAGCCACTATTTCGAGCGACTGGAAGCCGCGGAGCGGATGCAGACCGTCGCTACGCCATCGGCCCCCACCTTCTCTCCCTTTGGGTCGCCTTCCCCTGCCGGCGGGAGCGTCGTTCGCGCTGAACCTCCCGAAGCTCAATTCGTACGTAGCGCCTGGTAAAAATGTGAGCTTACCCGCGTGGGCTTATGTTTGCTCTCTCTCTCTCTCCTCTCTTTGTGCGATTCAGTGGCAGTTCGAGGGAGTCATGGAGGCGTTCGTGGAGCTGGTTGAGAGGAGGAACAGCGATTACAAGATGATCGATCAGCCATCACGTGCAGACATAGCGAGCGACCTCTGTAAATTGTACAGAAAGCGGTTTGTCCCGTTCCTGCACATGCTGGGCATCGAAGTGGCCGGGACCTCGTCCGAGTCGACATCTTCAACTCATGTACATACCTTCCCGAGCTCTTTGCAAAGTTTGTTTACCTCTCTCACTAAGACTTTTCGCCCGGTGACTACTTCAGAGCGACCAGCTCTTCCGCTGGAGGTGGCGACAGGGCATGCCCTCCAGGTTCATTGAGCAGGTACACGCCGTGTAAGCCTTGTATTCGCTCACCAAGACGGTGATAGAGTTAATAATCGTTTTCGCACTATTGCGTGTCAGGTATATGTGACGTGCATGCGGAACATCACCTGCGACGGTACCCTTTCCTGCGGGCGGCACATCCTAGATCTGCTGCCCGAGATCTTTCTGCTCGCCGACTCTCGTTTGGAGGCTGTACTTCCGCAGGTGACCGCCATGACAACCCGCCGCACCCCCTCCCCACAATACCCTCCCCTTTCCTCTGTCTCACTCGCTCTTGCCACTGCGCTGACAGGCGGCCACGAGACTGGAGGAGGTCCTCAAGCACAAGGGCAAGTTCGATGAAGAGGTGAGCTCTCTTGTGGCCATGCTGGACGAGTTGCTCGCCGAGAAGGTATGATCAGGCCTCATCTGTGTGCACGCCGATCTTTCTAGAGACCGATTCCTCATTCCCCTCCGTCTGCAGCAAGCAATCAATCAGAGCCAGCAGCACGCCCAACGCTCACCGACGCATCGCAAGGAGACCATGAAAGAGCTGATTGGACAGCGTGTCGAGCAGCTCAGGGCTAGACGCCTGCAGGAAATCGAGGACACCATCCGCGTCATCGAAGCCGAACTGAACAAACTCACCGGCAGCGCCGACCGCATCTCCCCGTTGCCGTTCAACTCCAAGCAATACCGAAGCGAGCTCTTGGGAGGCGATGGCGACGACGAGGAAGAAGAGCAGTTTTCGCTCAAGCCCAAGAAGCTGAAGAAGCGGCCCGACAAGCTTCCACGCACCAAGGAAACCGAAAACGAATACTCCATGTCCCTCGCCACTGCGTGCCAGATACTACACGCTGCTGGCGTTGACTCCAAGTACGTTCGACGCCTCCCGTTGCTGCTCTTTCTCGTTGAAGGTGCTCATCACTTTGTGCCCGTTAGTACTGTGCTCGTGTTCCTCAGTCCGTCGGATGGCACGTTGCAGTTTGTCGCCTCGTCGCTCTTTGGTGCCCAAAGTACGTTTTCGAAACTCGGCGGTTTGGCTGGCGGTGAAGTGCTGACTCCGCTGTTGTTCGTGCCGCCTCCTTGGCAGGATCGGTGAGCTGCTACAACGTTGCGACTAAAAAGGCGGCGCAAGTGCGAGTTAAAGGTCTGCGCGATCTGAGCTTGACGCACACCCGTCGAGTGGTCGAACAGGTCCTGGCGCGTCTGTGTCCCGAGGTCAAGCGGCGCCGCGGGCGAAGAAAGGCTTGCGAGGCCGGAACTGCGGACATCGAGCACTCGGACGAACAACAACAACACACCGATTGGAACGAGGTGGCGCATCAACTCGAGCGCGAGATCGCTCTGCCTCTCGACCCTCCGACAGCCGAACAAGAAGGCCAACTGCCAGAGATGCTGCACACCCTGCAGGCCAGCACGACAGCCAAGGCGCGGGAACTGGTGATCACCAAGATCACCAAGCACCTTCAGCAGCGCGCTGAGGGCAACCTCTTCTCGTCGATGATCTACAACAAAGCCAGCGTGGACCGCCTCCTTGACCTTTGCCGCGATTTGCTGGAGGACACAGCCGGCTCAACGCTCGTGGGCATGCCAGTATCGTCTCCAACGTCGCTCTTCGTCGCGCTCTCAGCCAGCTCCCTGTGGGACCTGCGCTTCTCCAAGGACAGGCACAAGCGCGAGACCTTTCAGCGCATCATCCACTTGGGCGAGACGCACCCGGCCCGGTACTCCTCCTCCAGAGATCCCTCCCAGGCCGGCACGATCGATGGCGATGGAACGCTGCCTAACATGTGTGAACAGATTCAAGCTGGTGGTGCACAACGCGCTGGACCCTCGTGAGTACCTCCACGACATCCACGGCTTCATTCCCTGGCGACTGGAGGCGAGAGGCAGAGTCTACGAACGCGACTTCGCTCCAACTTGCGGCAGCGGTACGTTTTCCGTAAACAATACTGTGATCATTGCAGAGCGTCGAGCTAGCGCTTCACGAACCGTACCTCATTGAACAACATGACGACAGGAGGCTCTCAGGAGCTGGCACGCATCGATCAGCTCTACCTCGGCACGGTGCAACGGGGGGAGGCACACATCGAGGCCCTCGTCAAAGAGCACTTCACGCCGGGTTTGGTTCGCGACTACTATGTCTTCTATCCCAACTCCCGCGCACCCATCGGTACGCTCACATTCCCCTTACTCACCCTGACTTGACTTGCTTCCCTCACGTCTGTTCGCACGATGTCCATCACAGCACCATTCCATTACGGCTTCCATTCCCTGCAGCTGTTGCCGGGTGTCCGCAACACGAGCCCTGCCCTGCCCGCAAGCTTGGCGCCTGCTGACGAGGGCAAGGGGAAGGAGAAGGCAGAGACCGACAGCATGGAGGAGGGAAGAGGAGACGAATCGCCGCCGGGCGAAGGCCGAGCGTGGCTGTACTACTGCAAGGGCAAGATCGACTACGCCAAGGGCCTTCGTGGAACGGCGGTGCTCGCACTCTGGGAGCGCAAACCCGGGGAGGCGGAGTCGGGCAGCCGCCGACTGTGCGAGCGATCCCTTCGCGAGTGGGTGCAGTCCAAGGGACTCGACGCCGGGCAAGTGGCGCAGCTCCTGGTCGAGAGCCTCCTCGCGGAGAGCGCCGCCGAACCGTGGTGGTCGGCCCTGCTTCGAAGCTACGAGGGCCTCTTCCTGATTAGCGATCACCCGGGGAGGGTCACGGTCATCTGCTCCCCAGCCTACACCGGCGGCCTTCGCTTCTACACGAGCGACCCAGCCAATGCGAGCGCCGCCAGGTAATTGAGTTCTGTTTTTGCCTTCCTAGTTGGCCCATGGGCGTGTGCACCTGGCGCTGACACTGGTGTGCTGATTAACAGCCCGCCGGACGCCCTGAGCGCCCAGGCCCAGAGTTCTTGGGAGATGAACTTCCCCTACCAGCAGACCACCTTGCCTGTCGGTCGTCCGCAGCCCCAGCTCGTGGTGCGGGAGCACCAACAGCCCGCTCAGGTAAGCAGACTGCTTCTTGGTTTGAACCACTACATATGTAGCCAGACAAAAACACTCAACATTCATGTTCTATGGCCGACGTGACAGGGCGGCATGTTCAAGTACGCGATCCTGGGCAACGCGACATTCTGGTCTCTTGGAGGAAACCAGGCCGACGGTCTGGTCGGCCATCTTCGATCAACGGTGGAGGAGCGCATCGAAAGCAGTCCCGACGACTTCGTGGTGGACGCTCAGACCGGACCGCTGGCACGCAGCGCACTCCGGGCCGAGCTGGAGCGTGACACCCTGCAGGCCAAGCAACCGGACCGGCTGATCTCCACCGTCGAGCAGTGGGCCAACAGCAACCGCCTGCTCGCGCTCGACCCTGTCAACCCACAGAGCGAGGACGAAGTCGTGTGCGCCACGCTCATGAACATCAGCCTCGAGGAGCCGGCCAACTGGTGCTATTGGGAAGAGACCCTGGAGCTCCCGCGTGCCGCCGACGGTCGACCACTGCCGCACCCCAACTGGGCCAAGCTCACCTGCCCCGCCTCCGTACCGCGTGCCTACCTCCCTGCCGCCGCACCTTCTGCCACGGGCGATCAGGGGATGGAGCTCGAGACCGCCGCAGCCTACACCACCGTGCTCAACTCGATGGACAAGCCCCTCCTCCACGAAGAACCCCTGTGATCGCACGGCACACAGTTCATAATAATGGCGCTGCACAGAGACGCATCGTGGGCGCTGTGTGCCCTGGCCGGGCGTGACCTCCTTGTTTGGGAAGCTAACGGTCAAGAGGATTGTTGTCGACATAGAAGCGCCAAGTCCGCCCGCAAAGGTGTGGAAGCTGCTCCCCGTTGCTTGGATCACACGCCCAAGGCCTGCTGTGCTTCAACTGAACGAACTGACGTAGAGATCAACAGATACATAATTCTATGGATAGGCAGGAATCCGGGCCTTCGGCGCTATCGACGCCTGCCACCTCGGCCACAGCGGGCGGAAGCGCCCCCTCGAGGCCCTCCCAACCGCCCCCCCGGCGCCTCCCCACACATGCCGCACGGCTCGCCCGCCCCTCAGCAGCAGCAGGGTGGGGGCGGTCGTGGTGGACCCCCGCCCCCTTCGTATCGCGAATACGATGAGCGCAGGCCGCTCAAGCGGGACCTGAGGCGAGAAGAGGAGTACCAGACGATCGATCACGACTACCCGAACGACAACGACTATGAAGACAAGCCCAAGGAGGTGAGCGGCATGCACCGGATCATCTTCATCGTCACCCGGCTCCTCGCCTGGGCTTGTGCGGGCCTCATCATCCTGGTCGGCATCGCCCAGTGGTTCGAGTATCTTTCGATCGATAATCTGCACGTGAGCACCTACGTGGTGGCCTCCTACTTGATCTTCTTCGGTCTGCTCTTCATGATGAGTGAGCTCACCGACTGGGGCCTCCGCACCTACTTCGGCCTCCTCTTCTCTTACACCGGCCGCGGCCTCGCCTACATCTTCGTGGGCAGCCTGTGCTTCGGTACCGCCCTGATTGATCCATATATTTATTTAATTTTTATTTGCTTTAATTCTAACTTTTCTATTTTCCCTCTTTGTGCGCTTCAGGCATGGCGGACGAGAGGTACTGGCCGCTGGGACTGGCAGTGGGCTGCTCCCTGCTGGGCGTGGGCGTCATGCTCATCTTCGTGGGCTGGGCGTTCGCGGGCCTGCCTCCGCTGGAGCCGTTCTGCCACTCCTCCGTGCGTCACGTGGGTGCTGATGAGGAGGACGAGGAGAAGCGCTACCGCAGGGATTACTAGGTTGAGGTAAAGCCTTCCTCTCGTTCCCACCCACACGCATCACCGGCCCGACTTCTCGGACGTGATAGCTGATCATCGCACCCCCTTCCTTCACCCCTCAATCCACCACACAAGCAGAGAAGCAGCGGGAGAGGTGGCGCTTGACTCTTAGAATGTAAAAAACAACAACAACAACAGAAGAACGCTTTCATGCGAGTGCTCCACCACTCACCACACCACACGTGTTTCCCACCTCTCGTTGTCGCTCACTTACGAGGCCGCGTAGTGTAGGCGATGATCGCCAGCGGCAAGGACGAAGACAGTGTAGCTGCTCGTGTGAGTGGGGTCAGTTCTCGCCCTTGCGCGAGGGTGATTGGGGGGGGGTGTTTGAGTTGGTGCTGGTGGCCTGCGGTTGCCGCGAACGAACGTTTTCTGCCACTGCAAACGAGCGACAGCAGAAGTGTCCAGTGCAACATGGAAAGAAAGAGACGCGTTTACATCGTTGGTAAGTCGGCCGTCTTGCCCAGCTCCGTCCTACCACCTCGCCAATTTGCCTCCGTTGTAATCAACAAGATCAATTAATGGATTTTATTTGGGCGATGAATGAATGGTTACAGCCTCCGAGGCGCGCGGACTCAGCAACAAGGCAGCGGCTTACATCATCATTCGCCTCGATGATGGCGTGACCAAGGCCAAGGAGCAGAAGGTCTACAAGTCCAAGGTCATCAAGAAGGAGTCTGACCCCAATTGGAATGACGGCAGCAAAATCTTGTACCCACGCCCTCCCACTTGCCACCCCCCCCCGCCACAATGACAGCTCATGCTGGAAGTTGGCCTTCTGCTGCTGTTGGTGGGCAGTGACGTGAACGAGCAGCACAAGTCGGTGGTGATATCGCTGCACAGCGAGAAGATGCTGTGGGACTCGTCGCTCGGCCAGGTGGTGTTCAAGCTGGACGACGTGAGCGACGGCGTGCCGTTGAACAAGTGGTTCCCGCTGGTGGGCAAGAAGGGCAAGCCGATGGAGGGCGAGCTGCACGTGCAGCTCATGCTCCTCGACGACGACGAGAAGGTGACCGGCGACGAGTTCACGGCGCCCATCCAGTCGTTCATCCGCAAGCGGAAGGTCAGCATCCTCGAGGCCCTGCTGGCCAAGAAGGAGGCTGCCGAGTACATCAGCGTCAAGGACAACGACGGCCTGTACCCGCTCCACGTCGCCGCCCAGCACAACCTGCCGGACATCGTGCGCCTCCTGATCGACAACGGCGCCGACGTCAACAAGAAGGGCGGCAAGGCCGGTCTCACGGCCCTCCACGTCGCCTGCTCCACCTCGTCGGAGAGTGTCGCCGCGCTCCTCGAGGTACAGCATCGATCTTGGCGCACTCGCCCATTCGCGCTCTCACAAGTTTCTCATTATGTGTCGTGTGCGTCGTGTGTCGGCGAGCAGCACAAGGCGAAGGCGTCGGTGGCGGACAAGGAGGGCAACCTGCCCATCCACGTCGCCGCCAAGAACGACCAGCCCAAGTCGCTCGCTCTCCTGCTCGATGCGGGCGCGTCGATCGACGCCCAGAACGCCGAGGGCAACACGCCCCTCCACGTGGCCATCCAGGCCAAGGCCTTCCTGACCCTCAAGCTCCTCGTCGAGAAGGGCGCCAATATCTACGTCAAGAACAAGGCGGGCATGACGTGTGGTGAGGCGGCGGCCGATCTGGACGAGCAGAGCAAGCAGATCTTCATGAAGACAGTGGGCGTGGAGGACTACCAGGAGATCGCCCTGCTGCAGGACTGGACCAACCGCCTGCGCGTCGAGGCCACCGGCCTGAGCTTCGAGTGGCAGCAGAGCCCTCAGATCGCCATCAGCGCCAAGAAGCCGACGCCCGTTCGCATCCTCGTTCATCACCAGAGCGCCGTCGACAACTCGAGCCTCGGCTACGTCATCATCAAGAGCGTGCGTACGTGCCCCCCACCACCTCAACCGTGGCCGTATACGCTCTACTTGTGCTCGAGCTCGTCGCCGACGCTTCTCCCTATTCTTCTGCAGGCGGCGTGCACAAGGAACCCTCGCTGACTGAGCTGCTGGGTCACGGGGGCGCTACTCCCTACGAGGCCGGTATGTTCACTGTCTCGCCTTTGCTGATGTTTGTAATCGCACCGACGCGTCGCCTCACGATAACTGACGGGCCGCGTTGTGTCTCCTGCTCGCTGCTCGATCAGTGATCGACCCGTCGTTCTACACGGTGGTGGTGCCCTACGCCAAGTCCAAGGGCGTGGCCGACCGCATCTCGGTGCTGGTGTTCACCAAGGGCGACGACGAAGTCGAAGTGAAGCAGCTGCGCGAGTGGAAGTACACCCAAGTCGTCAAGGTACACTCACGTGCAGCGCAGTCGTCTGCGTTCCGTGTTTGTGGCCCACCGGCAGGAGACCAATTACTCGTTCGTTCGTTCGTTCATTCATTCTGGCGTGTCTTCCGCAGGGAGAATGGAAGGGCAAGACTGCCGGCGGCTGCCAGAACGAGAAGAAGACCTGGCACAAGAACCCGTTCTTCTCGCTCGTCATCCCCAAGAAGGAGGGCGTGGAGATGTCGATCGTGCTGATGCAGAAGAAGAACGCCATGGAGGAGATTCTGCCCTACCAGACCCTGCCCTACGACTTCTACATCGGGTACTACCTCTACGACGCCGACGTCGAGACCTGCATCGGCCAGGTGCCCAAGTGGAAGAACGCCGTCGAAGGTACCTCATGCTCGTCCTCCACGTCATATCGTCTTCAATGCCCAGCTCATGCCGTGTTCATTATTTTTGTTGATGAAGTGGTGTGCGATTGGACGCTGAACGGAGCGGAGACGAGACAGTACACCATCATCCCGACCACCTTCAAGGCCAAGGAGGAGACCTCGTTCGTCCTCTCCGTCTACTCGGACGAAAAGAAGGTCCTCCTCAAGGACTTTGAGGAGTAGTAGTGGTAGTGATCGAACCGCCGCACTCACCCCCAACCCTCCATTGTACACACACGCAAGCACACGAGGCGCCCCTGGCAAGTGTCATCTACGTACACCGTGACAACGTGGCAATAACATACTTATTTAATTATTTATTCACACGTGTGCGCGTGCGTAGCGTGTGCGCAAGGGGACAGGAAGAAGATGAAGGTATGTACAGAAGAGAGAGAGAAGGAAAGTGCGTGGCCCTCCCTACTAGAGGGCGAGGAGTTGGGGGTGCTTGATGATGAAGCCGATGGCCAAGACGCCCAGGACGATGGCGGCTATGACGGCTCCGACGACGATGCACAGCGTGCACGAGCAGCAGCAGCAGCACCGCGTGCGCGACGGCGTCACCTTGTGTTTGGCGTCGATGAGGCTCCACCGCACCTTGTCCATCATCGACGCTTCGTACTGGTACCCTATCTCCTCGTCTCGCTCTGGTGTCCACGTAGCACAGTCAGTGGTGGCCATATCTATCTTTTGATGGATGGTGGCAAATGTGATGAGAAGGTGCGGTACGCGGCGCGGAGGTGGGAATGAAGCCGAAGAGCTTGGGCTGGGGTTCGTTGGATCGGAGGGAGGCCTTGGTAGGCAGCGGGCCTTTTCGTTTGGAGCCCCACGGGTTGAGGGTGTCCATGCCCCACCCCTGACTCTGGGGTGCAGCAGCTCCTTCTGCATCTGGATCTTCGGCAGCAGCTGCAGCTGCAGCCTCCTTCTGCTTGCGCTGCTCCCGACGCTTTTTGGCCCACGCCAGCGCCTCGTCGCGCTTTCTCCTCCTTTCTTGTTCCTCAGTCTCGGTCGAAGCCCCGCCTGCTCTGAAGTAATCCATCTGTAGTTCTGCTTCTTCTTTGTGGTTTTTTGTTGGCTTCTCTTCGTTGCACCAAAATTTCGATGAAAGGCGGAACGTTTGGTTTGCTGTTGAAAGTGTTTCGAAACTTGGATTTTCTTATTTGTGTGGCGTGTTTGTCGTTTGGTTGGCGATCGTGACCATCGACGCACACATGCATCATGCACACTAACCCAAACGCAGCCTCTCTCATCCCTGGCGCCTCCTCCCCGGCACTCTGTGTAACCAAACAACCTTGTACCACTAGGGCAGGCCTCCTTCACCGATCTTCCTGGTATCGCCACAGCGCACGCGGGAAAAAGCGTTCTTCAACTATTCCCTCTTCTTCCTGTGAAGAACTTCCGTTTTCGCACCACACCACCCACAAGCAGCACAACTCGTAGAGCATGAGAAGGCTGCATGCCAGCAGTGGGGTGAGGACGACGCTGGTCCATCAATCACATCACGGAGGGCGCTGCACGGTGGGGCAGCCAACACGTCTGTCCTCCTACAGCACCCAGCTGCCAAGGGGCGAGGCGTCACGACTACCGCGCATACAGTGGGGTAGGTTGGCCCTGCGCGCTGGCACGGTGGCCACGCTTGGCGGCGCGACTTGGGCGGGCGTGGCAGACACGGATTGGGAGCCGCGATTACTGAGGCAGGCTCGCTGGAATGCCAACGTGGTCATGCGCAACACTCGCGCGCTGTGCACCATGGCCACCATAGCCGCGGACTACAAGTACACCTGGTACGTCCTCTCAAAATCGCCATCTCCTCATTTAATCGGGGGACCAATTTGATGATGACCAACCTTGCTGACCTCCTTTCTCGCTACTGAAGGTGGCGTTATAACGAAGAGACTGATCCCGAGTTGTTCAAAGAAAAGGTACAACGTTGCTGTTGGCGCTGGGTGAGCCGGCGACGCGAAGGCTTATGGGTGCAACGCAGACGGCGGAGGTGCACCAGAGGTCTGCGGATAGGATGCTGTGGCTGTGTTTCCAGAACAAGGGGCTGTACATCAAGGTCGGCCAGTACCTCTCCACCCTTCATCACGCCATTCCCCACGAGTACCTGCAGACCCTCAAGGCACGCCTTCCCTTTGATGCGCATTGCATGGCACTGCTCTGCACTGAGTGCATGGTGCTCACATTCGACGCGCCCCGTTCTCATTCAACAGGTTCTGCAAGACCACGCCCCGACCATGGACTACACGATCGTGCAGAGGATCATTGAAGAGGACCTGGGCGCCAAGCCCGAGCAACTCTTCCGCGAGTTCGACAAGATCCCTCTTGCCGCTGCTTCCCTGGCTCAGGTAGCGCCAACGCCATTCGTGTCATTTGCACAAAAGAAAGTAGAGTGTCGCTGATGAGCGGCTTGGTTGCGTTCACGCGCAGGTCCACCATGCTGTGGCGCACGATGGACGAGAGCTGGCCGTGAAGATACAATATCCGACCTTGCGCGATGAGTTCAGCGGAGACATGTTCACGCATTGGCTGGTCCTCAACATGGCCGACATGCTCTTTGACCGTACGTCGTAGCCCTCTGACACTCGTTTTTCTTTAGTCAACTTAGTGATATCTTTTCCAACAACAACAACAACAACAACAACAACAACAACAACAACAACAACAACAACAACGCAGATTTTGACCTGGCGTGGATGCACGACGAGCTGGAGCAAAACCTTGTCAAGGAGCTGGACTTCGAGAACGAAGCACGGAACTCTGAGCGATGCGCGCACAACTTCAGGTGCCTTTTTCCACATGTCTTTGTCTATGTTGATGATTCACGTGGCCTTGAGGCTGACGCGCCTTCCACGACAGGGGCAAGACAAACATCTACGTGCCCAAGGTCGAGTGGCCGCTCACCACCAAGCGAGTGCTGACGATGGAGTTCATTCACGGGCTCAAAATCAACGACACGAACGGCCTCAAGAAGCAGGGCATCGACGTCAAAGACGCCGCCGGCCTGGCCATTGGTACTTACTCGCCCTTATCTCTATGCTGGACTAATGAAGAGTGAGAGCGTGCTGCTGACTCGCATTTATGCGATTTGCCTGTCTCTCTGGCAGAGGCGCTGGCCGAGCAGATCTACTTGCACGGGTTTGTGCACTGCGACCCGCACCCGGGCAACATATTCGTGAGGTGGGTGGACCACGGCAAGGTCGAACAGGAGCGACATGGTGGCGTGTGGGACGCCCTGCGCAGTTTTGTACAGCTATTTTGGAAGAGGAGCGAGACGAAGTCGAGGGAGCTCCAGGTCGTGCTGCTCGACCACGGACTCTACCGCGAGATGGAAGAGGAGGTCCGCATCAATTACTGCCAGCTGTGGAAGAACCTCATCATTCGCGACGACGACAAGGTCAAAGAGGTACGCTCCTCTCACGCACCACCGACGCCCACCAAGGTATGCAGAAAACTGACCATAATAACTCTCTCTCTCTCTCTCTCAACCGCACAGTATTGTAAAAAGCTGGGCGTTGACGATGACTGGGATATGTTCTCGCTGATCGTGCTGATGCGTCCCTACAACCATTCCACCCTGCCGGGCGTACAAGGTACCCCCCTCCACCCACAATGTCCCTCCCCTTTCGCCCCAGCTCTCCTCAGCTCACACTCCTTCGCCTGGTCACCCTCCCGCAGGCTTGGCACAACTTGACCTCGAGCGGGTGAGAGCCGAGTTTCAGGCCAAGATCAAGGTGATGATGACCCTCATGCGGCAGATGCCCAGGGAGCTACTGCTCGTGTTCCGGTACTCCTCCTCTTTCTTGACACTATCTTCCCCCCACCATCGGCCCGGTCGTGCTCATCAGCGGCCGATCGGTCAACATTCACACGACAGCAACCAAAACTATCTGCGGGCGTTGAACAAGGAGCTGGGCGACCCGGTGAATCGCTTCACGATCATGGCCCGGGTGGCGGTGAAGGGCATCAGCCACGTGCCCGACGCGGTGCACATCCACTCCCCCAACGAGCTGGTGGACACGCAGCTCAGGCAGCTGGACGCGCACGGCCTGCACGAGCAGTGGCTGCTGATCAAGGAGCTCCGCAACAAGGTCTCCTTCGAGCTGCACCTGCAGCTCAACGAGTGGATCTACTGGCTGGCCAAGGTGTGGTTCCTCCTCCTCGGCGTCTCCGTCGAAGACGAGCTCCTCGACAAGGAGTTCTGATCGTCTTCTTGTACAAAGCTAATCAATCAAAACTCCTTTATTTATCTTGCTTAATTTTATTTTATTTTGATCGGAAGATGAAGGCTGCGTCGGCTCCCCGAAGGGAGGAGAGGCCGGCAGGGGAGAAGGAGCAGAAGAAAGAGCAGACGAAGAAGGATGGAGAGACACCGGCGGTGCCTGCGGTGCCAGAGGCACCCACTCACATTCCGGGCAGGCTGTTCGTGGGCGGGCTGCCCCGCGATGTCACCCCCGATGCCCTTTCCAACCTCCTGGGAGCGTTCGGGGTCAGGGTGGAGCACGTTGAGTTCAACACCAAGCATGTGCCCATCCTCGGTATTGCTCATCTCTCATTTATCTCAAAATTTTAGCAGATTACTGATTTACTAGAACGATAAAACGAGATTGGCATTTAATTCGAGTGATTTTGGTTGCAGGCACCAACTTTGCTTTCGTTGACGTTAGCCCCATCGAGAAGACTTCCGTTTGTACGCCCCCCCCCCCACACTCCTTTCTGGGCTGGAGGAGAGCTGACCGCGGCATGCCTTCCTGTGAATCCAGGCGTGGCCAAGCTCAACCGAACCAAGTGGAAGGGCCAGTCGCTGCGCGTAGAACTGGCCAAGCCATCCAGGCTCACCAAGTGCGTGCTCCTTTCCCACCTACCTCTCTTCCGGTTGCTTACGAACGTGCACACGACACGACACGACACGACACTCACAACACGCACACGACACGACATGCAGGGTTTTGGCCCACATCCACGCAAGCGACGACGACGAGGCCAAGGAGGAGGCCAAGCCCGAGACCGCGGAGGAGAAGAAGGCCAAGAGCAAGGAGGGCAAGCGCGTGGGTCCCTGGAAGCGCGGCAAGGCCGGACGCCTGCTGCCCGTCCTCACCCTCGAGAAGAAGAACGGCCGCGGCGTACGCTCTCTCCTCTCCACCCATTCATCACTCGCGCACACCGAATAGCACTCACCGCTCCTGGGCTGGGCGGGCTGGGCTGCAGACGTTCATCCACGATCCGGCCAAGACGAAGCATAACATCACCATCTTCCCGTCGGCCATGATGGCGACGCCCGACGTGCCCCTATCGCGCCTCACCTACTTCTACGACGAATCGACCGCCGCTGCCGCCAACGCCACGGCCACCACCAAGAAGACCAATACCAGCAGCACCGCCGCTGGCGCCGCCAGCGCCGGCGCGATGGACACTGACGATGCGGACGAGGCGGAGCCGGTGATTGTGAGGCCGCCGTCACCTCGGCCCGCAAACGACCGGGTGTCGGCCAAGCTCGACCGGGAGCGCGAGTTCTCGCTGTCGCTCATCGAGTCCCTCGTGTCGACGCCGCCGGGCTCGCCGCCCGCGGGCTTCGACGACGACAAGGAAGACGACGAGGAGGGCTACGGCGGCGGAGGCTACGACGACGACAACGAGGAGGAGGCCCAGGGCCAGCACGACGAGTTCAAGGCCGAGTGGGAGAAGTCGCGCCAGAACGCGCCCTGCCTGTGGCAGCACGGACCCGAGCGCAAGGCCGAACGAGCGGCCCTCCAGCAGCAGCAACAGCAGAAGGCCACCGACACGAAGCAGGCGGAGCCGAAGCCGCAGCCGGCGGCGCAGGCGGCCAAGGCGAAGCTGGAGAAGGAGCGGACGGAGAAGGCGAAACTGGAGAGGGAGATGAAGGCAAAGATGGAAGAAGAGGAAAGAGAGAAGGCCAAGATCTTGGAGAAGGAGAGGGAGGAGAAGGCCAGAATTGAAAAGGAGAAGAAGGAAAAGGAAAGGAAAGGAGGAGAAGGCCAAGATGGAGAGGAGAAGGAGAAGAGGGAGAAGGAGAGGAAAGAGAAGGAAAAGGAGGAAAAAGAGAAGGCCCGAGCGGAGAAGGAGAAGAAGGAAAAGGAAAAGGAGGAAAGAAAGAAGGCAAAGGCGCTCATATCGGCGGAGGAGGAAGAAGAGGGCCTCGATGGCATGGCGGTGGTCGAAGAAGAACACACCGTCGTGACCACCACCACCACAACCCAGGCAACAGCCTCCGAAACGGTAACGCCCCCTCCTCCCTCTCCCTCCACCAATGTACAGACATGGCACTCGCGCCGTGTTGGGTGGCGCACGACACTCACTCGCCTCATCCGTGCGTGTGTGCGCTCGTGTGGGCTCACGGCGATGCCCACCAGATGGAGACGGAGGAGAAGAGGGAGGACGAGCCCAAGTCCTCCGAGACCGATCAGTCGGGCCTGCGCGTGGGCGAGCGGGGCTGGTGGACCTCGATGCTCTCCACCGCGGCCGCCGCGGCTGCAGCGCCCACTCCCGACGCCCCCAAGGAGGCCTCCTTCTCCCTCTTCAGCATTCTGCCCACCCCACCACCCGTACGCCCTCCCCCCCCTTGTTCGACGACGAAGGTGACGCTGATGGTGATGGTGATGGTGATGACGGTGCACAGGTGGAGGAATCGAAGAAGACAAAGGCGGGCGGTAAGGCGGTGGACCCGGCGATTGCGAGCGCGCTCCGAAGTATGAAGGCTGCGCCCAAGGCCGCTGGCACGACGAGCTCACCCGCGGGCGCCGGCGCCACTACGCGGAAGCGACCCGCCCCCGTGGTCGCCCCCAAGCGCTTCCTCTCTGCGTGGTACACCCACATCCCCCCCCCCATCCACGCGGTCGCTTGCATCGCCACTCACTGGCCTTCGCCCACACAGCCAGGATGATGACTACAGCGGCCCAGCGTTCATGCGACCGGACAACTGGTATGCGCCCCGGCCACGAGCTCCTCTCATTGTTGTGGGGTAGTTGTAGTAGTGGGCGATCGCTGAATTGAATGTGTGCATTCGTGGTGGTGGTGATGTGGTTGGAACAGGGAGCAAGCGGAGGAGGAGTGGGCCAGTTCGCGGCAGGCGCTTTCGCACGACTACAAGAGCAAGTTCAAGACGGCGCGAAAGCGTCAGCGCGCCACCACCGCCGATCCCTCCGTGTGACCCACCACAACAATGTGCGCTGTCTTCCCCACAATGCAGCAATTCATTATTTTCGACTCTTCACCGCCCCGCATGCACTCTGGCCGTGCTCGTAGCTTCTGCCTTGCGGTTGGTGTTGCTTCTGATCCTAAGAGTGAAGAAAATGATGATCATTGATGTCTATCAATCAATAGCTGACGTCAGTGACGTGTGGACTAAATCATCATCACCCTCGAAAAAGGGAACCGAACTGGCGTCGATTAGGCAACGACGTCGGTTCGGTTCGTGCATTTACAGGAACACCCCACAGTTACAGTGTTTGGTTGAGTTGCAACTCAATACGAACAGTACTCGAGGGTCGTAGTTGATCTGAGCGCAGGGTGACGAGAAGGATGACAGAGAGCGTGCCGACACCAAACGTCGCCTCCCTGGTTGATTCTCGGGTGCCGTGGTGGTTGCTGCTGGCGGCCTGCGGAGGCCTGGTCGCCAGTGTGACGTGGAACTTGCTGGAGCGGCGTCGCGCCTACGTCGATACCGCCCGAGAGGAGCTTATCGAGGTATATACGACACCGCCCCCGAACCACTGTATGGGCTGTCAGCCAATCTTAGCTACGTATGTGGGGTGGTCACCTTGTGCGGAGAGCAGGAGGTGACGCACGAGCAGGCGTCGGACAAGATGGTGGAGCTGCTGCGGCGGAACCACCGGTTTGCGCACGGCGAGCTGGCGCCCCTCCGCACGGCCCTGGCCAGCGGCCAGCGGCCCTTCGCCGCCGTGGTGTGCTGCGCCGACTCGCGGGTCTCCCCC
This sequence comes from Acanthamoeba castellanii str. Neff, assembly GCF_000313135.1. Lineage (NCBI taxonomy): Eukaryota > Discosea > Longamoebia > Acanthamoebidae > Acanthamoeba > Acanthamoeba castellanii. The sequence goes on from NW_004457586.1 coordinate 281,214, forward strand.
GAGCTCATCTTCGAATCGGGACTGGGCGAGCTGTTCGTCGTCAGGTACTCCATCAGGGTCTATCCCTCATCGCTTTCGCTCTATTCCCCCCCCCCTCGAAGTGGCTCATCAGACCGGTCATCAGGACGGCCGGCAACCTAGTGGATGAAATCGCGCTGGGCAGCCTTGAATTCGCCGTGGAGCATCTGGGCGTGCAGCTCCTGCTCGTCCTGGGCCACGGGAAGTGTGGCGCCGTGTCCGCCGGTACCCTACATTCCCCGACTCGGTCGCAGTGGTGAAGCTAACCGCCAACTCGCGTGTAGCGGTGGCTGCTGCCCAGGCCGATGGCGGCCACCAACACCATGATGACAACCACCCAGCGCATCACATCGCCCACCTCGTGGCTAAGATCCTGCCGGCGGTGCGCAGCGCCATGGAGGTGGTCTCCATGGAGGCCGGGGAAGTGGACCAGGAGCGCCTGCTCGATGTGGCCATCAGCGAGAACGTGCTGGCCACCCAGCACGAGATCCTCAGCCGCAGCTCCATCCTGCGTTCCTTCGCCGCCCACAAGAAGCTCGCCGTCCGGTCGGGCATCTACTGCCTCAGCTCTGGTGTCGTCTCCCTCATCGACCCGTAAGAGAGCTCTACGTTCATGTGTGTCGAGTATGGTCTCTAGATATAATCTTCCGATCATTTTATTCTTGCCTTCTTGTTATGGCATCGTGTGTTTGTTAACCCTTCATCATTGTCGTCCTCATCATTTTTGTGGTGAACTTCTTTCAGCCTCAACCACAAGACACACACACGATCACAGTTGAGAAGAATGGGGATAGCTGTCTACCCCTCTTTCCCCTCCAGGGGCGGTGAGATGAGCGAAATGAGAGGGAAAGGGAAGCTCAGGCCTCGCCGTACTTGAGCATGAGCCGATCGCCGATGTCGCTGATGGAGTCGAGCGCCCGCTCCAGCTGCTCTCGTGTATGGCCGGCCGAGATGCAGAACCGAGCGCGCGACGCCAGCAGAGACGTCGCCGGGAAGCCCACCACCACCACCGCCACCTGCTCACCACCACCGCACACCGCGCCAAGCCAACTTTCAATCCCTGTCGCGCCGGTTGTTTGGAGTGAAGGGGGGGGCGTACGTTCTCGAGCAGACAAAGGCGGGAGAAGCCGGCGATCTTGGCGGGATGGTAGAGCATGAGGGGAATGACGGGAGAGTCCTCGTCTCCGGCCACACGGAAGCCCAGCTCCTTGAGCTTGTTCCTGAAGAAGTTGCTGTTGTCCCTCAGCGCCTTGATCCTGATGATGTGTTGAGAAAGGGAGGCCCACAAAAACACAATCAAAGAGAGGGGAGAGCCGAACCTCTTTTGACCTTCGTTGCTGCCGTCGGCTCCGGTAATGACGTTGAGGGCGGAGATGATCATCTGCGCGCAGGGAATGGACATGGTCTCCTCGTACATGCTGCAGAACGACGTTTGCCTCAGGTAGCGGACGAAGTCCTGCCCGTCACCATCAAAGAAGATGGCGCGTTAGGAACTGCAAAAGTAGTTTCGGCGACACACAGGAATGAGAGCACGGAAGAAGGAGCATGCACCTTATCGCCCGCGATGTAGCCACCGACCGAGCCAAACGACTTGGTGAAGGTGCCCATCAGGATATCAACCTCCTTGGGGTCGACGCCTGCAATGTGTGTACATGCGAGCAACACGTGGCCATCACGTAAGGACAACGAGCCCCAACTGCGTGCGTGCGTGCGTGGTACGTGCCATAGTAGTCGCACACGCCCTTGGCGCGCGAGCCCAGGGCGCCGATGCTGTGCGCTTCGTCGACGTAGAGGTAGGCCTTGTACTTCTTCTTGATGGCGATAATCTCGGGGAGACGCAGGATCTCGCCCTCCATGCTGTAGATACCCTCCACCACGATCAGGATCTTCTTCCAGTGCCTGTGCGTGCGGGGCTGACCCTCTGCAATGGCCTGCCGGATGACCCTCTCCAAGTCCTGGGGATCTGCGTCGCATGATGCGCCACGGAGGCCGCGTGTCAGCGTGTTGTGCGGCCAATGAAAGCAACAGTACAGCGAGGGCACACACTCACCATTGTGCTTGAAGGTCTTGATCTTGGCTCCCGAAGTGCGACAGCCCGTGACGATCGACGCATGGTTCAGTGAGTCGCTGATGATCAATCCTCCCTGGGCGCACGCACGACCACGAATGGGGAAAGGGTTTAGCTAGGAAGCGTTCGCTCTGGTCCTCCTCTTTTCTTATTTTCTGCATAGCTGAAAAATAATGAGAATAAAAACTTTCACTACAAGGAGGAGGCCAAAGGAAGAGATACCGGTCCGGCGAGGGCGGGGAGAGAGCACGAGTTGGTGGCGTAGCCCATGGCGAAGACCACGGCGTCTTCTTTGCCCACGAAGTTGGCCACCCGCGTCTCCAGCACCTTGTGCAGGTCCATGGTTCCTGCGAGCGCCCACCAGACCCTCCAGTCGTGAGCTGGCTTAGTCGCCAAGACTCTTCTGGCTTGGTCGCCTCTTCTAGAGACCTCCGATCTCCGAGGGAGGTGGTTGTAGGAAGATGAGGCCCAACCGACTTCAATCTTGCGCCCAGCAGGGCCGACGCCGTAGGCATTCACGGCATCGATAACGTGGTCGATGCATGTGCCAGCGTTCTCGGCGAAGCCGAGGTAGTTGTAGGAACCGAGATTGATCCCAGGCACCTTCTCGCCGGTGTAGGTGAAGGTGCCATATATGCTGTAGTTGAAGATGCGCCCCATGAGCTGGAATAAGGGGCCGGGCCGGCTGCAAATCGGGCGATCCCAGCAATCTCGGATCCTTCCGAACATGTAGCGCATGTAGAAGTACTCCTTCTCCTTCAACAGAGGACACTCTCCCTGTTGTGCACAAGATGAGGGAGGTCCGAAGACACACATACGAATAGTTGAAGGATTGGGAATGTACCGCAGCGCTGAGAAAGGCAGAATCCTCCTGCAGGAAGCCAAGCAACGTACAGACCCAGAAGATGAGCCGCCTAAAATGAGCGGTCAAGATGGCGCAGATGAAGCCCCAGTAGGTCCAGGCGAGGGTCCATAGAGGGATGTCATCTATCGTGTTGCCCTTGTGGGTGCGGCCGTCCTGCCCGCCCTTCACTTCGCCGCCCATGGCTGCTCTCTTCAAGGGGAACGTTCTCAGAAGCAGACCGCGTCCGTACCGCCGGAAGATTGAGCTGTGGTAGTAGGAACGTTGCGTAGTTCGTCGTGGGTCGTACGTGTGCTAGTGTCCACACACAACACCGCCCCCGCTTGTTGTCGAACAACTCGTCGTCAGTCGGCGAGGGTTGTGCGCACAGGGCGAACCGCCACCGAAAACAAGGCGAACCCTTTCTTGGCCCTGCCATAATCACACGTACCAAATAAATACAAAATAAAACGATTATCCACGAATAATTGATCACATAAATCGTAAAAAGTCTGCAGTGGCAGAACGCATCTTTGTTGGTGCTCAACTTGGTGAGGCTGTACAAGCAGTGAATGGTCATCATCATCACCATCAAAATAAATAGGGGTGCGTGTGTGCGTGACGCTCTCTTCGGTTCAGTCATTCTCCCACAGGAACTCGCCCGCGCAGAGGTAGCCCGACGACGTGCTCACGTAGTCCGTGTAGGTGTCCTTTCGCGCCACCAGCCTTCACGCACACGCCAGAACAGATGGGCTCTCTTGAGTCAGTCCGTGCGTCCTTCCCGTTTGAGCACGCAAACGGGTTGACGCTGAAAACGGGCGAACGCGTACCTTCCGTCGACCTTCATGGGTATGAGCGAGGAGCGAGGGAACACCTTCTGCAGGTAGACATCGATAGGGACGTTGTCCTTGGTCTCGGGAAGCTTGAGCAGCTTGCGCGCGCTGGGTCCGTTGGTGCTGTGCGTGATCACACCGTCCTTGTTCTCGCTGAAGGCCTGCAAGTGATTGTGCGCGGGTCCCGCGTGAATTGAAGGCCCATGTGCACATCGTGGCATCCAGCAAAGCAGTGCGGGGGCGTACGAGAAGGAGCGGCGCGGTTCGACTGAAGCGGATGAGCACATGGTTGGGGTAGTTCTTCAAAATTTCCTGTTGGGTGAAAGAAGCAGCACGCAATGAGGTTTGAGCACACGAGACGACGATGATGAGGATGGACTGCAAAGATAAGGCCGCTGACGCCTTACCTCCGCGCGGATTCGGTTGATGAGACCCAGGAAGCCCGTGCCGATGACGTAGCGGTGCAGAGTTCGGTAAAAGTTGCGATACGGTCCAAACAGCCGCGTCAGCGTATTCCACCTGCGAGTAGACGATCAGGTCAGCGTTGTCCACACCCTACACGAGCAGTGAATGGTTGCGAATTTAGGGGACGAGGGACGCGTACTTGGCGACAGACACTGTGTCGTCTTTGGGGAAGTTGAGAAAATACTTCATGTAGCGCTTGAAGTCTTTGTCGGCGAGATCGGTCTCTTCTCGGAGCACATGCTTGTAGAAAGACTGGACCACAGGGAAACGTTTCACTGCGGTGAGCCGCGCTGCGTATGCCCAGCGAGCAAGCTCATCATTTGCACAAATGGGCGCTACCTTGAAGTTGCAGAAGTAGACATCCTTGCCCACGCTCTCCTCCCACACCTTGCGCGCCTGTGCCATTATTGAAGTGGTGGTCAGACCAGTCGAGGCGGTGCAGGGACAAGGGCCTCGAGGAGTACCTTGTCGTCGGTGATTATTCGCGAGGGATGGGAGTACGTGGTGTTCGCCCCTCCATGAGGCGAAAACATGAGCGTGAAGTCGGAGTAGTATCTGTCGTGGCACACGCACACAACCGCGGCAATCAAATGAGCGGCCCATGACCCAACAGCTCTATACGGACCAAGCGGGGCGCACTACCTTCGCAAGCTGAGCTCGATAATATCGAAGTTCTCGTTCATGGGAAGTTCACCGCTGATCACCTGAGCCAGCACAGAGTGCGTTTCCAGCAGCTGCTTGTCGAGGATACCTACCACATGTGGGAAAACGCGGCCATTAGCTCAAGCACGGACAGTGAGAGGGTGACGATCGAAGCCCTTACCGAGCAAACGGGTGTACTCCGCCATGGGCACGAGTTTGCGCTTCTGAAGGAGTCCGTTTTGCTTGAAGTAGGTCCGCAGCAGCATGACCGTGGCCTACAACAGATCAGAGCACATGCCCAGTGAGCGGGAGCGCAAACAGACAGTGGGGGAGGGACAGATCCAAGTGCCGCACCTTGAGGAACTCTATCCTCGTGCCGCTTCGAAGGAACATGTCGAACTCGATGGCGGACTTCTTGTCCTTCGTCGACTTCTTCGTCTTCTTCGACTTCTTTGGCCTTTTCTTGGCCTTCTTGGTGAGACCGCCGTCGCTACAACTTCCGCTGTCGGTATCGCTGCTGTCGCTGCTGTCGGTCTCGTCGTTCTTGCTCTTCTTCTTTGTCTTCTTGTTGGCCTTGCCGTTTGGTCGATCCTCTTCCTTGCTGGGCTTCTTCGTCTTCTTCTTCTTCTTCTTTTTGGTGTTGACGCCGTTCTTGTACTTCTCCCTCTTCTCCTCCTCGAGCTTCTTGAGTCGCTTCCGTTCCTCCTCTTCCATGAGCAGCACGATCTCGATCTGCTCGTCGATCCTGTCCAGCAGGTAGAAGAGCCACAATATGTTCCTCACTCCCTTCTGCTCCAGCAGCTCCTTGCCCGACCGCTCGCAGACATACCGCCTGCGCAAGCACGCCATCCACCATCACCATGGCAGTTCACAGGCTCGTCGTGAGCGCGCACGTCCTCCATTGGCCATCTGGCGAGCAAAGAGTGCGGAAGTGCGCCAGAGCGGAGGGGGAACGGACCAAAGAGAGCAAGAGCAGCTGACCATGCACACCGACTTCCAGTCGAGGTAGTTGAAAATCTGCAAGCACGCGAAGAAGAAGAAGAAGAGGGTGAGACCAACAGGTGGCGGCAAGCGCGCCACGAGGTCAAATAAACGCTGCGCGGCTATTTTTGACTCATTTTTGCCGCTTCGTTCTTTGAAATCAGGAACGTCCAGGAACACACTTACGCACCCACCATTTAATCAATCAATAAATCCATTATTACGCCAGCTGCTGATGTTGCGCCATTTCAACGCCAAGCGAAGTTACAAGCAATCATAATATTATGATTTATATATATTAAAAAAATAAGTTAATTGGGGAGATGGTGAGCGTACACGAAGGAAGAGCTCCTTGGAAAGAGCGGCAAGTGGTGGTGGTTGGACGCTGGTGCGCGTGGTGGAGAGGGAGCTCCCAGTACGTCGCACCGCCACACGATTGTGTGCGTTGTTCGTAAGATGGTGATTGTAGAGGCCTGAAAAATCGCTGCTGCTTCCTCCCTCTTCCTCAGAGATGATAGGAGTGGAGATGGCCTCGGCTGAAGAGGTGAGGACCCGCGGTCGCGTGAACGGCTTATTCTTCTGCTTCTTTTTCTTCTTTTTCCTTCGTCCATTTCGATCGTCATCTTCAGAATCGCTCTTACTTTCGGATGAGCTCCCCGACGTGAGACGAGGCGAGGGACCTAGCTGATCGAGGTCGAGAGAGTACTCCTTGACGAAATCCTCCGGCAGCTCGTCATCGCCCCCCTTTTCGTGAATGATTACTGAGCTGCGATCCGTCGATGTAGAGGTTGAGGATGATGACGCTTGCCGCAGATCCTTCTTCTTTTTCTCCTTTTTCTTCTTCGATGTCGATGAGCCTCGCGATGCAGCCGGCACTGCCACTATGCGGTTGCTCGACATCTGCAGCATGACGCTCATGCCGCCCCCTTGCAACTTTCGCCTATGTGCAGTCGCTCCTGTGTTGTGTTGCGTGTGGCGGTGGTGCGCGAGGCCAAGACGACACCGCACGCCGACACAGAGAGAAGGTGCTGGAGCTCTTGGCCGAGGGCCTGACGTAGAGGCCCGTCGCAAAGAACGAAGAAAGGGGTGCGAGGCGCCCCGACCCATTTTCCACGAGATCGGCCCACACACTCCGCTTCAAGAAATGAGCCCAGAAACTGCGGCCCTGTTGCTCTGCAGCACCCGCCCCGCGTTATTTGATCCGGCCTTGACCGCAACTCCGCTTCAAAACAGCGTTCCTCTCTTCTTTTCGCGTCGGGCGCGTAATGCCCGGCAAACCAAGCACGCGGCAATGGGACGCATGGACAGCAGAGAGGGAAGGACACTTCTTAAGGAGTGGTCGCTACAGTACTGGTCGCTCCGCACTTCAAAGAATAAGCGGGAAGCCGCCTAGCAGGCGTCGTTGGGGAGGATGGCCGACGGGCCGGCGCCGTTCTTCCACATGCCCCACTTGCTGTTCCAGCAGTTGAGGAAGTTCGACCACGCGGTCTGCGTCTGGTGAGCGCCCGCGAGCGGGTAGGGATCCGGGTTGATGGTGGAGCTGCTCGACGCGACGATGGCGAACTGACCGGAGGCCTGCACTCGGCCGAGATACCACGACTTGACGGTGTGCTGGTTCGTGGCCGACACGGTCACCTGGCCCATGGGCGAGCTCACCGAGACGGTGGGGAGCGCCGCCTTGACGTCCGCATGGACGAAGCTGTTGGCCTTCTTGACGGCGGCAGCCCACAGGTGAACGCCAGTGTAGGCGGCAGCCATCGGGTCACCTGTGCGGTCCACATACACGCGCCACCGGTGAGCCACTGGGCCGGCGTAAGTTACACACTACGTGGTACGGGCGCGCACCGATCACGGAAGCCTGGCCGTAGGTGTTCTTGAACTCGGTCACGAAGGCGTTGTTGGCAGCGCTCGTCTCGCTCTGGAAGTAGTTCCTACAGAGCGGACAGGCGGAGATGGCGTGAGCCACGACACACGACACGCACTCGGCCTGGTAGAGCAGAAAACGTACCACGAGGCGTAGGAACCGGCCATCGACACGCCGCTGGCCATGATCTGCACGACCTCCGGCTCGGCCACGCTGAACGAGATGACGGCACCGCTGACGGCCGAGGTCGAGAGGGCGTTGAAGAGCAGCATGTTGGTGTCGCCTGCCCAAGTTCCACACTTCCGTCAACACTCGCGCTGAATTCTGCACCAGACAAACAAAAGGAGTAGGTAGAAAGAAGCTGTACCGTTGACGGTGTTGAGGATGACATCGGGGGCAAAGGTCTTGATGTTGGCCACGGCGGCGTTGACGCGGCTGGGGTCCTCCTCGCCGAGGATGAGGTATTGCTGGACATGACGCACACACAAGACGCACCGCGTGTGAACATCAATTCGGCCCAAACGGGAGAGATAATGAGCGAAGCAGCAGCAGCACGCACCTCGTTGATGGTGACTCCGCTCATCGTGGAGAGGGCATCCTTGACGATGGCGTTGGCCGTGCGAGGGAAGATGTAGTCCGAACCAATCAGCGCGAACTTCCTGCAAAGCAGCGAGAGCCACGTGAGCAGTCAACAAACGAGCCACTCGCAGCCGCTCTGTCGGGCTGGTCCCTTACCTGAAGCCCTGCTGGTAGGCCCACTGCACGGCGGGCAGGATCTGCTGGTTGGGAGCAGCGCCTGATCGCGTTACGTTGGGAGTGCCGTTAGCACGCCGAACGCCAGTCGGGGACTACTGCACGTCGAAGTGCCGCCGTGGGGGGGGGAGGGGTGAAGACGCACCGGTGTAGACGACGTTGGGGTGGGACTCTACGCCCTCGTACTGCACCGGGTAGAAGAGCAGACCGTTGTTGGAGGCGAGGGCCGGGAGGACGGCCTTCCTGCTGCCACTGGTCCAGCAGCCGAACACGACGTCGACCTTGTCCTGGGTGAGCATGCGCTGCATCTCGGAGGCGAAGATCTTTTCGTCGGAGAAGCCGTCGCGTAGGACCACCTTCAGGTGATGTCCGAGGAGGCCACCGGCCGCGTTGATCTCGTCGATGGCGAGAAGGGTGGCGTCCACCACGTGCCTCTCGTCAACGGCAAGCGGACCCGAGAGCGAGTGGAGGATGCCCACCTCCTTGAACGACTTCACAGTAATATCACCCTCATCAAAGACTCCCCAACCAATGATGAAACCTGTACAGACCCACCAATCCCATCAGATTTATGATAGAATGATCGATTGAACAGAGACCCTATGAGATTAGGAGAGAACCGTACCGACGATGACGCCCACGACGAGGGCGACGACGCTCGCGACGATGAGGACGGTCCTGGCGTTGTCCTTGATGGGGCCACCGAGGAGAGGCTGAGTCTCGAGCATGATGCGGGGAGCGGCAGTTGTGGGGTGGGTGTCGGTACGCACAAGAACACAAAAAGAAAAGTTCTTGCAGACCAAGAACAAGAAGAAGTTCTTCTCGGCCGCCTGTGGAAGTTGCAGCCGACCAGGAACACTTTGGTTCTCCTTTCTTGCTTTGCCCGAGCAGCGTGGCGTGCAACCTGAATCGGGAAGTGCCACAAAAGTCTGAATAATGAAACAAATAAAAAGGAATAAAATTGATTTTGCATTGTTTTGACAAATCAACTAGTTTTGCGCTTGGACATAGCATGATGCTGCGCGCGAGGGTGGGGAGCGGCAACGTTGGGGGCCTACCTTGGGGGCTGGCCAGGGCAGAGTGCAGAGCAGGACGGCTCGCGTCGCCCTTGTTGTGCAGCGCACGGGGCGGGCAACACAGCGGGCTGCGGGCTCTCACCACGTCCAAGGAGGGTATGCACACTTGCCTGCCTGTCTGGCAAAGCCACAGCCATCAGTTGATCGAATATGTTGAGATTCGAAAAATCTCTTTTGGGCGGGGGGCAAGCACAATGATTTTACCCATACGTGCGCACTCGTCCAGAACGTGACAGCTTCCTGGCCCTGGCGCGAGCAGAGGAAGAGGCAGAGGAAGCGGAGGCAGAAAGGGCGGCCGAGCAGATGAAGAAGGCGCGAAGGCCACCAAAGCTCAACGCCAAGGAGTGGGATGGCGAGGGCGTGTCGCGCAAGATCGTGGAGAAGCTGCGTAAGGAGGGGCGCGGTGGCGACGACACGGACCGCTACGAGCGCATGGCCCGCGCCCAGGAGTACAAGCTCAAGCGTCAGATGGACAAGCAACAGCAGGACGAGCGGGATCGGGTGGCGCGCATCGAGAGGCAGCTGCAGGCGGAGCGCGAGCGAAGGGAGGCCGAAGAGAAGCAGAAAGAAGAGGACAAGAAGAAGGGCTGGTTCTCCCTCTTCACTAAATAAATGAACCAACTTTTTATTCTCTTTTATTGTTTTCTTTTACGGTTGGAATTTTTATTTGTTTATTTTTATATTTTATCTGCTGGGATACCAACAAAACTGGTGCGGGTAGCAACCACCTCAAAAGAACCAAGCATCAAGCACACGATCAAGTTACAAAGAGATGGCGGACGCAGAGGAGAAGAAGACGCTGGCCGAACTGGAGACGGAGGTGGATGAGGAGGGAGATGGAAAGGCGCTTGTGCGGGCCACGAGCACCATCTTCGGCGGCCGCACCGAGGCGCGTGCCACCAAGAAGTTCCTGAGCAGCAAGAAGCGAGTCGAGTTCTACGTGTGGGCGCGTGATCTCCCCTACGCCCCTGGCTCCACCATCCCCATCCAGGGTACCTTTTCTCCCACCAATCTTTTGCTACCTCGCCGGCGGCGCCGTCTCAATCGATCTTTTTCGAAATGTCTCATCTTTGTGTAGTTTCGATTAAGAACACATCGGAGAAGCAGGTCCGATCGATCATGGTACGCTTTTCGCCTCGCCCGTTACATTAGGAATCGAGATCAGATGTTGATGCGTTTGTGGTGTAAACAGGCGACGCTGCAAACCAAGGAAGGCGTGGCCGAGAAGGGCAAGAAGCTCGAGCCGCTCCAGACCGGCAAGAAAGAGGAATGGTTCCAGGGCTCCCGGTACGGCCAGTCCGCCTCAAAGCGTGACACTCGCGCTTGCTCACACCTCTGATGCCTTCTCTCTCTCTCTCTTGCGCGCAGGTTCCCGCTCGATGGCTACACCGACTACGACGGCAGCGTACGCACAACACACCGCCCTGCCGTGTGCACGAGACCAATGCACGGAAATGTGGTGGAGTGGCTCACGTGGTGGTTTTCATCGTGATGCAGGTCACCTACCAACTGCCCCGCACCCTGCCCAGCTCCTCCGAGTCCATCACGCACGAGATCCTCTTCCAGTTCGACGTCAAGGGTGCGTTGTTGTGTTTGCGTTGATGACATCGTGGCCCTCTCACTCACTCCTCAAGCCAACGCTAAATCGGGCTACATCCGATTCAGGCTTCACCGGCTGGACGAAGGTGTTCGCTCCCCTGGTCATCACCGTCAAGAAGATCTGATCTGTGTTTGTTACTGCTTGCTGGCCTGGTGAGGGCACTTTGTGGTACTTTGCTAATTACACACCACATCATCACCATCATCGTTGTTCGAGTTTGGCGTCGTCTCCCGCGTCAAAGACACTTTCCGCCGTTGTGGGCGGGACCCGAATCGTTCACGCTCGAATCCCGGCGAAGGCCAGCGGGAGTGAAGTGGGTTGACGTCCGGAGAAGGGGAGATGCGGAGGAGGAGAGCAGTTTGAGTCAGTCCTCCCCTGGTGTGGCAGCTGCCTCGCCAAGCAAGCCAACCACCACTACTGCCACCACTTGCTCTGCTCTTCGCATCAGATACCTACCAACCACCACCGGTTCCCTTCATCCATCAACCGAGAAGGGACCTTTCAAGTAACAACAACAACGACGACGATGGGCGCAGGACAGTCGGTAGCGGTGGTGTCGGCCGATGAGGGCGGAGCCAAGCTGCAGGCGGGAGATCACATCAAGGTCAAGCGGTGGGGCTACTCCCACCACGGCCTCTACGTTGGTACCTACAAGCCCCTCCCCAACCCCTCCTGCTCCGCGCACTCACCTCGTGCCCTGGGTGGTGTTGGGGTCGATTGGGTCTGCAGGCGAGGACGAGGTGGTCCACTTCGCGGGCAGCCCGACCGAGCCGTGGCGCAACGCCCGGGTCAAGCGTGAGTCAATGGGCGCCTTCCTCGCCGGCGCCACCCAGTTCGAGATCCTGCTCTACGCCGACATCACCCCTCGGTAATCCGTCACACTCCCCCGCATGGAGGTGGTCCATTTCTTGGTCTTCTTGTTGAGGTCTCATCGGGAGGGTTGAACAGGGAGCGGCGGAAGGCGGTGAAGCGAGCGCTGCACGTGTGGCGGCACGAGGCCCACGACACCTACAACCTCTTCTTCAACAACTGCGAGCACTTTGCCACCTTCTGCGTTCTCGGTACTACTACTTTCGGTTTCTCTCCTCCTCTCGACTCTCGCCACTCATCAATTGGCGTATGTCCAGGCGAGGGCAAGAGCGAGCAGGTGCAGAGCCCGATCACGGCGCTCACCACGGTGGTGGCTGCCGGCATCGCCACCCAGGAAGTCCTTCGGCACATGGTCTCGATGCCCTCCGCCCCAGCAGCTGGCCAGCTCACCGACGCCTGAGCCCCCCCCCCAAATCGCCCTCAATCAAGTGTACATACAAACAAAGACCACTGGTATAACGCTAATGTTATTCATGTTGAAGGAGGTGTGAGTGGCTTTGTAGGAGGATCAAGAGGTGGTGACGGGGAGCACGTAGGAGCCCGGGAAGTAGCCGGTCTGGCCGTTGGGCAGCTTGCCGAGCCACCAGCCGTCGTCGCCCTTATCCACGAGCGTGATCACGGCGAACCGCGCGAAGTGGAGTACGCCCTCGCGCTGGTCGTCCAGGTAGTCGTACTGAGCCACGTACAGCGGCTCGACCGGCGCCGTCGGGGGCGGCACCATCGGCAGCGGCCGCTCCGGCGCCGGGCGCGACGGCGGTCGCATCGTCGTCAGCCTCCTCGGCGAACTGGCCTTGGGTTGCTGCTGCTGCTGCGGGGCTGGCACCGCGGCCGGTGGCGCTGTGGCGTGGGTGTCCGTGAGCAGAAGCGGGCGGTGGGCGTGGCTCAGCGGCCCGGAGTCGGTGAGCGAGAAGAGGGGCACGGCGGCGCGCACGGCCTCCTCGAACACCCCGCGCACGTTGAGGTCGGCAGCGGCCGAGCACTCAGCGTAGTGCCACAGCCTGAGCTTCTGGCGCCACTCCTCGCCCCGCTCTGCCGAGATGCACTTGGTGGTGCCGCGCAGGTCAATCTTGCTCCCCACGAGAATGATGGGCGCGTCGGGGCAGATCGTGCGCAGCTCGTTGGCGATCTTCTCCACTTCCCTGCACAGGCGAGATTGGTGTGTGGTGTGCGGTGTGTGGTGTGGGTGTGTGGTGTGGGTGTGGGTGTGTGGTGTGTGGTGACGTACTTGAAGGAGGTGTAGGTGACGGGGAGCACGAGCAGTATAACGTGCATGTCCGCCAGGAAGAGCGCGCGGTTGTACTCCTCTGAGTCGAACACCTCCAGATCGGCCTTGATGCTCTCGGCCTCGACCACTCCCTGCCCCCCCCCATTGGCATGTCGTGTGCGTGAGTAGGAGAGATCTGAGGGTTGCAGGAGGAAAAGAGGCTCACCTGATAGTGGTGAGACGTGACGGCGTCGAGGCCGAACAGCTTGCCGATCATGGTCGATCTGCCGCCTCCGGGCGGCCCGGCCATTCCGCATCTGATGTGGACGTGCTGGGGTCGCAGCAGGAAGGGCGGGACGACGCACGACACAGCGTAGTCAAACAGCTCCTCGGGCGTGGCCATGTCGGGGTTGCCCTTGGCGGCCGCGGCAGACGATGATATCTGGAAGGCCTGGGCCGCCTGCAGCCGCTTGGCGCACTGGGCGGTCAGGTCCCTGGCCTTGTACTTGATCTCGTTGGTGGCCTGCTGCAGGTCCAGCTTCGTGAGCCCGAACAGCCTGACCGCCTTCGGACAGTAGCGCGCAATCTCCTGGCTGATCTGCAGACCGACCGACAACATCAGACTGCGTGAGCACAACACTATGAACCGTGTGCGTGTGCGTGCGTGCGTGCGTGCGTGTGCGGTGTGTGTGGCACGTTACCTCGTCCAACACGTTGAACTCATGCGAGTCCATGGCGAACAGAATGATCACAATATCGATGCCAGGATAGGCAAATGCCCTGTTCTGGCCCGAGTCTATGATCTCCAGCCGCACGGGCACTCCATCCAGATTGTAGTGCTTACTAAGCCACACATACACACACGTGGTACATGAGTCCACGCGACGTAGATGTGGGATATTGGGAGTGGAGTGCTGGGCGGGTCAACACGTACTTGTAGCGGTAGACGCTGCCGACCTCCTCCTGGGTGAGCTCGGCAACCACCGTGGACTTGCCGCACTGGGCCGGCCCGACCAGCGCGCACCGGATGTGCAGCTGCTTGGGCACGAACAGCAGTCGCAGCCGCTCCTCGATGGACTCGATCAGATCGTGCAGCGCCCCGCTGCCTTCGTGTTCGCCTGTAGTGAGCACCCACCTCAACGCGTGAGCATAATAATCATAATAAATATAATAATAATAATAATAAATAGAGCAGTGGAGCCGAACCCTTCTCGAACAGCGTGGTGAACTCCTGGAGCGTGAGCTTCTTGTCGTGGTTGATGTCCGCAGCCTCGAACTCGGCCCGCATTCGCTCCTTCATCGCCGGCGAAGAGAAGGGGAGGGGGAAGGTGAGCCCCATCTATGGCCCAGCGCGTCCACGAGGTGGGCGGCGGTAAGTACCTCGAGCGTGGGGTCCTCCTTGGCGTTCTCCAGCGCGGAGAGGTACGTGTTGGCAAACCTACGAACCCACGGCGCGCAGGCCACGGGTTAGAAGCGTTGGAATGAGGTGACCAAGGCCGAGCGCGCTCAATGATGCGTTACCTCGACACCGTGAATCGCATCTGGTTGAACTCCATCAGGCTGATGGATCCATCTCCGTCCTGATCGCACAGAGTGAACAAGACTTGTAGGGGGAGGAGGATGATGTCAATTGGTACGTTAGATGCCACGTGTGTCGTGTGCGGGGTGCGGTATGTGCGGTGTGCGCGAGAGGAGGGGGTACATTGAAGCTTCTCCTGCTTAGAGCCCACGCAAAAGACAGAGGCGCCGAGCACGTAGTCACGGAAATCGATGCAGCCCGTGCCGCCCGGGTCCAGGGCCTCCCACAGTCGCTGCGCGAACGCGTCGTCGCCCGCAGCGAACACCTTCCCAAAGTTGGCCCGGTCCAGGCGGCCCGACGGGAACTGCCGCTGGATGATCTCGAACAGCGCCGACAGCTCTCCCACCTGATGTCGGCTCACTACGCAAAGTGGGGGGGGGGCAACGTCACACCAGACTCCTTCACAACCGCCAAAACCGCCGCGTAAGGGGGGGGGGCAGAAGTGTACGTTCTCGGGACAGGGAGGGCTCTGCAGCATGCTTGCCGTGCTTCTGCCCCATTGTTGGCGGTTGTGAAGGAGTAGGTCTTGTGGTAGTGGAAATAATAAGCGGAGAAATACACTAAATAAAAGTGTTATTTTTTTATTGTCCGGTCTGGGCTGAGCTAGAAAGGCGAAGCGCGAGTCACCTTGTGATGGCGGCGGTTCGTCTAGAGCGGGGGCGGTTGGAATAAATAGTTTGCTTGCGAGTGGTATAGGTACAGGAATGACAACGCCTCACCCACCGTGGCGCGCGCGCGGTGGCGTGAAACGACGATCAGCCGTGTGTGCGGTGTGGTTCAGGGTTTCGCTTAGGAGAGAACGCAGGTGCAGCATCCACCATCCTCCATCTCCGGCCTCGACGTGAGGAGCGGCTGCCCCTCGCTTTGGCCCTCTCCCGCGGTGTGGGCCTGATAGGCCTTCACCCGCTCACCCACCGTGCCCTTGGCAATGGTCCCCCTGTCGGCACCCTGCGTCCCCAGAGAATGCAGAGCAGGCACGTAAGCTCGCGTGTCGGCAGCGCGGAAGTGTAACGCCGGCGAAGGTGGTACGTACCTCTTTGCTGCTGGGCGGCGCGGCGGCTGCCGGGCTCTTGGGCGGCTTGTCCTGCCGGCTGGCGCTGGCCGGAGATGCGGCCGGCGACGCGTCCGCGCTGCCGACAGCCGAGTTGTAACTTGTCACCCTCTTCACAATTTCAGCAGACATCTTACGCCCCGGCGGCTGCAGTTGATGTAGATTGTTACCCAGTTAGTTCAATGTGCCCTACCGAGACCTTCACTTCACGAGAAAGTGCTAGGTGGAGGCGGTGGTACATCGAGCGCGTCGGATCCCCGCGGCGTGCCACGGGGCGTGCCGCGCGGCGAGTTCTTGGCGACGTCGTCCTGCGCCCGGGCCACCAGCAGCGCTGCCTCCGAGGGCATGCGGGTCGAACCGGGCGTGCGCTGTCTCGGACTCTCTGCAACCGCCAACACACGGACGAGGGGGGGGGGTGAGTGGGTCGGTGGATTGAGGAAGAGAGGGACGCAGACAACGAACCGAGGGTGATGGAGTCGCCGGACTCGAATATGTTGCGAGAGTCGCGCACACTGCCGGCTCGGGTCACCTGCTTGACCTCCTCCTTCCGCTTCTCGATCTCGGCGAGCTGCTGATCGGAGATGGCCCCGCTGGAGCGCGACACCGCCTGCAGGTACATCTGCTGGCGCTCTTGCACGTCTACCAGTAACCAACGGTGAGTCAAGTGGTGCGATAGAGTCGGGGTTGCCAGCAGTCGAGTGAGGGTGAGCGTACTGCGCTGGATGAACTGGTACTCCTTCCGCACTTCGGCGTTATTGAGGAATTTGGACCTGTTCTTCTCCTCCTCGGTCTGCTTTTCCATCACGCCCATTTTCACGAGCCTCGCCATCTCCTTGCCGCTCAAGCTGCCGTAGGTGTCCTCGTCCTCATCTCTGTTACACACACACACACCCCACTTAAGCTTTGCTTCAAGCGCGCTAATACCTCTAGAGGAGGATCTCATACCGCTTGTGCTTTTGGTCCTTGCCTTGCTGTTGCTGCTCGGAAGCGGCCTGGATGATCATCTGCAGAGCAAAATTCTTATTCTCGTCGACCGATCCCTCGCGGGTGCCTTCCTCAATAGGAATCTCTCCCGCGTCCTGCAGCTCCTTCCGCTTCACTGTCGTACGACATCACGCCATAGCCGCGTTAGTGAGCGCGTCACGGGGAGCGCCTAAGGGGGTCGCGCACCCTTGTCGGCGGGCTGCATGTCGGCAAAGGCCTTATTGAGGGCATCTATCCACGTCTTCTTGTCCTCCGCCGACGCCGCGCAGAAAGTGTACGTCTGCGAGTTGACCGACTTGATTTGAAAAATGTTTTTGAATGCTGCGTTGCACGCAGAGCGCGCAGTCAGTTGGATGGAGTTCATGGTTCTGTACGGTCGTGAGAGGCGATGGGCGTACCGTTGGTGTCGGGAAGATCGACCACCCAGGTGGAGTGCAGGAGGAAGTGGCCCTTGTACCGGTACGACGTCAACAGACGACTGGAGAACACGAGCAGATCGTTGAAGAGGTAGACCAGCACGAAGCTACTGAACAGATTGAGCGCTCCGAAGCGCATCGACAGCAGCTTCCCCTCCGTGATCCAGTATCGGTGCGGTGCTACCAACTGGTGCGGAGTGCACGCGGTGAGTGACTCGCCTACGTCCGCCGGCACAGTACGTTGGACGAGTGGTACGTACCTGGACTTCGCCTCCGAGGCTGTTCTGGATGTGCAGCACTTTGGTGAGCGCCGAGGAGGTGGCGATGTCTTTGTTGACGAAGTCGGTGACCGACTGCAGCATCTTGAGGGCCTTACAGAGGGACTCGTAGTCCGGGTGGTGTTCCCACGTGTGCGCGATCATGTCCTGTGCGCGTTGGCCGCTTAGGCGTTCAGATTATACAACACCAGCCAAACAGCGTCGAAGCAAGATCAACGTACCTCGAGCAACAGATTGTATCGCGGTATTCTACGTTGGGGAACCAGGAAAGAAGAGACAACATTAGAATGCGGCGCGAGGTGGTGCGCCAACAAGGACAGGTGAGTGATGAGGCACCTTTGGATGGGCATGATGAGATAGGAATCGAATGTGAGCACGTCGGCTCTGCCGCCGTAGCACCTCTGTATGAACTGATACAGGATATCCTTGTCGTTGGCGGACTGCTCGAGCATGACCACCGCGCTCTCGTAGTTATTGGTGTACTGCGTGTACATTTTCATGAACGGGCTCTGCACGCAACGATGCACATGTGCCGGTGAGTGCGCAGCACGCAGACATTGCAGGCAATGAAGGGGGAGAGGCGGTCACCATCTTGATGAAAATGTCTCCGATGGTCTGGGTGTTCGACCAGTTGTCCACTCGTTCCTTAAGATCGGAGAGCAGCGTTGTGTTCAGGTTGATGATGTACTCGGCCTTGGAGGTGATGTTGTTCAGCTCGGCCACCCGTCCATCGCTCGCTCCGCGTGCCAGCGCTTGCAGAGGTCGAACGTACACCTGAACCGTTGAAGCCACACGAAGAGCTGACAGTCAGTACGGTCCAGGCGAAGGGAGGAGAGGAGGCGCACCTCCATCATTTTGGTAAGGCCCTTGATATAGGTCTCCTCCGTGTGAAGGAGCTCCTTGACCACATGGTCTCTGTGCTTTTTTCTGGACACTAGAAGGCAAGAAGGGACAACAAAGACTCAAATGAGCAAACTAGAGCGGTAATTAATGAGAAAACAAATAAAATAACTTCAAATAAATAAACAATAACATTAGAAACAATCCTAACTAATAATAACAGGTGCAGCAGTGTTCTGAAGATGGAGCTGGTGTAGGTACATAGGCGCTTGTAGCGTTTGCGGGCCAGCCACCGACGTACCAGACCCTGCAGCTTCGGCAGCATAACGGGGTCGACTTGGCCCTCCATTTCTTCTTCTGTTCAGAAGGGACTGTGAGGTTGGGCAGCAAACGACCACCAAGTCAGACTGCGTACCCCTTCACCGGTGTCGATCTTTCGGCCCGAAACAGTTTCTTTCGCTTCCTTTTTCCCAGCAACGCGGTTGTGCGAAGACTGCAGTCCCACGGGCCTAGCCACAGGCCTCTGCCAGAGATGCCACGAGAAGAGAGAACTGGCTCACTATCACCCCGAGGCCACAGAGAAGGCAAAAAGACGCGACACCCGCACGGTCTTGCCAACAACACCAAACAAATAATAACGAGCGAAGAGAAATATCAAAACAACAAAAAGAAATTTTGGAATTTGTGGTATGTGGTTGACCTGTGCGTGTGTTGTGGGTGGCTTCGTTGGTTGCTGGTTATTGTAATCAACAAAGGGATCGAACGAACGGCTGGTTTTCAACTGAGCGTAAAAGCAATGAGCGGAATCAAGATCATCATTCGCTCATGGAGCGATTTCCTGTCAACGAGCGACGTCTCTGTGCCCAAGCGCGCTGATGTCCTATCCGATAGGATCCGCCTTAACCTGAACCACTGGCTGGGCAACTACCTGTGCATCGTTGCTGCCTTCGTAGTACTGGCTGGGTACTTATAAGCGCCTCTCATCGTTTATTGTTCCCTCCCTTTTTGACCATTGCCTTTGATTGCTGCAGATACTTCTACCCTGGCCTGTTTGTGGCGAGCGTGCTGGCTGCTCTTGGCGGTGCGGCCACCATCTTCACCAAGGACATGCGTCTTGAAGTCGGCGGCGTGGCCGTCAACGAGCTGCACAAGTATGGCCTCACTGCTCTTGGTACGTTCTTCGCTCGTTTCCTCCAGGATGCGTTGGTCGCTTATTCTTGCCTTCGTTCAGTGAGCATCTTCTCGTTGTACTGGAGTGAGAGCTTCCAGCCGCTCTTCGTCACGGTCGCAATCGCTGGCATTCGTACGCCTGCCATCTCCACAGCTCGCTTAATCTCTCAATTCTCACATTCGTATCCTTGGGTCCAGTCGTACTGGTCCACGCTGCGGGCAAGGACAAGGCGAGCCTGAAGACTCGGGTCAAGACAGGCCTCGACTCTATCAAGAGCGACGTCAAGAACGAGCTGAAGAGCCATTAGTCTGCAGCAGGGTCTTCATCCCTACTTGTACAGTTGAGAGCGTGGCCACCTGCGTCCGCCCGCTGTGGCTACGATGCAACACCAACACCACAGCCAACCAAGCAAAGACGAGGAGTTGAACACGTTTAGATTTGTTTACACGTCTGCAGACTAAAGCTTTGCCCAAGGGCTTGGGTGGCCGTTGAGGGTGGTGGCCTGCGTTCTTCAGCGTCTTGCAAACGTAAGGTGGTACGCCACTCGCCCGCCTTAGTTCTCCTCGAGGAAGCACACGTAGTCGGTGAGCTGCTGCAGCTGGTCGAGCGAAGCGCCCTGCCTCGTCTCGGGGACGATGGGCCTGGGAGCCACTGATCCCGAAGCAGCATCGTGCGTCCAGCCGTGCTGCACCGCCACTGTGTGCGCACACAGACACGGGCACGTGTGCCAGCACAGAAGAAGTGGTGTAGGCATGAGCACGAGGCAGACACATGCACGCATGCACAAAAGCGAGAACGAGAAGAAGAGCTGAGGTTGGGCACGCACGCGTAATGGCGTCCTGCTCGCTGAGGCCGAGAAGCACGGCAAGATCGCCGGTCGAGATGTTGGAGTAGGCGCTCGAGATGAGCTTGAAGGTGCGCTCCCTGAACTTCTCCACGAAGGCCTGCACGAAAAGCACGGTGCCTGGGCTCCAGTTGTAGGCCTGTGCGCTCTGGTAGATGTCGGTGTACTTCTTGTTCCACACGTTCTGGCCAATCGTCCAGATGGCGTTCAATTCGGGATCGGTTTCCTTGATCTTCTTGGGGATCCTCCGCCACAGGAAGCGAGCGTAGTGAATCTCATTTTCGATCAGGTACGACAGCAGCTGGGCACCGTAGAGAGGCAGTGCATCTTTGGGATTCTCAGCACACTAGAAGCGACGAATCTGAATCAATCGTGGTGCCAAGCCAAACAGCAATGCGTTTGGCCCCCCCCAAGCGAAAAATGGGTTGCGAAACGTACGAAGTACTCGTATTCCTCAAGATTCTGTGCGATGAGGGCGAAGGCACCCTTCTGCGCAAGC
This sequence comes from Acanthamoeba castellanii str. Neff, assembly GCF_000313135.1. Classification (NCBI taxonomy): domain Eukaryota; phylum Discosea; order Longamoebia; family Acanthamoebidae; genus Acanthamoeba; species Acanthamoeba castellanii. The sequence goes on from NW_004457586.1 coordinate 302,091, forward strand.
CCAACCAATTCCTTCTCCAGCTCTTGTCTCCTCTGTGCCATGATTGATTGATGCGTGCCTCCAATTCCGCCCACAAAATGTTTGTTTTGTTGATTCGCAGGTTTGCCTTCACCGAAATTCACATTATTCAATTTTAGTGTGAAATTGGGGCCTTCTGCTCAAGTTGCTTCTTCATCCGGAAACACAGAGTGGAAAAGGGCAGGCATCCTACTCGACAAGCATTACAGCAGAGGAGCTCTGCCCAAAGACGTCCGGGTCGTACATCTCCTCGATCTTGGCCGGCGGGATGACGAAACGTCCTTGGGTGGGTGGAGTGGGGCGAGGGTTGAAGTGTCGTGAGTCAGCAGGGCGCCATCGCAGAAGATAAGAAGGAGAATGAAAAGGGCCGTTCAAGGAAGGTACCAGGGGTGGTCGCGCGCGCAGTGTACTCGTAGACATAGGAAGTGGCCTCGAGTTGGGCGGCGAAGCACTCCACCCTCTCATCGCGCAGGTTTTGCTGTGTGACGTGATGGTCAGCAGCGCGGCATCATTGCATAGTGGCCGAGTCCATCAACGTACGTGTTCAAACCAGGTGGCGGGCTTCGTGGGCTCGGTTCCCTTCTCCTTGCCCTTCTCCCCGCCCTCGTCCTTGTCCGCCGGCGGGCGGCTGGTCTTGAGGACGGGGTTCTCCGCTTCGAGACCGCCCGGCAGCTTGTCCACCAGGGCGATGTTGAACCGCGGGAACTTGGTGCTCTGTGAGAGAAGTGTCAGAATTCACCACTCTTTTGTGGTGCGTACCGGGGGAGGGGGGCGTACGATGGTGAGCTTGGCCCGCACGACGGCGCCCTTCTTGACATGCCACACGCCGTCAGAGTCGCGCGAGACGAACTCGGGGTGGTCCTTGTCTTCGGCCGTGTACTGCCTCTCCACACTGAAGCCCCGCTGCTTGGCTTCGATCTCCAGCGATTCCGGTGCATAGCTGGAAAAAAAGGGGGGAGGCGACACCGATCAGTACCACACCGGCGAGCAAGTGGCACAGAGCAGAGGGCAAGCTGAGGTACCTCAAACCCAGGCGATAGTAGAGGCGGCCCTTGCCCTCCTTCTGGATGATCAAGTTGGCAGTTTCTGCACGGCGAGCGCAGTGGCCACCGCCGGTGAGCAGATACCGGATTGAATGGGGCGGGGGATTGCGGGGGCTCGCATTCACGTACCGCCATCCTGCTTGCTCGAGGACGCGCCAGCCTTCTTGCCCTTGGTGTCGTCATCCTAATGAGGGCACGCGGACACGCGCGCCTCGGGGGTCAATCGAAAGATCTCTCACCGCAGATTGGAGGCGGGGGGTACGTACCTCGCTCTTGGCGACGAGCGCCGACTTGTGGAGGTCCGTTTGGCCGAAGGAGATGTCGCCGCCGATGCGCAGGGTCTTGGTCTGGGCGATGGCCTTGGTCAGGAAGGGCATGGGGATGTTGATCACCCGAGTCTCGGTCGTGTGGCCCTGCAACCACATACGACCCGACACACATGACACAAGCTGACGTAAGCAACGCGAGCCAAAGCACAACCTCGCCCCGAGTGCCTCAATGTTCCGAACCTTGAAAATCGTCTCGCCGCAGTACTGCTCGGCGAGCCAGAACCGGACGTTGTAGTCGGGCTTGGTCTTCTCGAACACTAGATATCGCACGATAGACACAAGGTCAAGTTGTTGGTCGCGTAGTAGTAGCAGCAGTCATGACGCATGAGCGCTGAACAGCGGAGAGAAACGACGTACCGGTGAAGTAGCGGTCGAGGGCGATGAGCGCCCAGCAGTTCTCCTGGGTGTTCTGCCAGATACCGTTCCTACGCATCGAGAGCAGGTTCTTGACCAGCTTGCTGATCATCTGGTTCTCCGGGTCGGCCACCACCAACGCCTCGAGCAGCATCGCATCTGTGTGTGTGTGTGTGTGTGTGTGTGTGTGATGAACCACTGGCCAGGGTGGTCAAGGGGAAGGCACGCTGGACGGGTACCAGCGCGGTAGTTGCTGTGGAAGGTCTCGTGGCGGGTGAGCTCATCATAGAAGGAGGGCACGTGCGCGGTGCCCATCTCCTCGTCGACGCTGATGTGGGTGGCCAGATAGCGCACCAGCTCGTCCGCGTAGAGCGAGCGCTTCTGCTTGCCCTCGGCGTCGCCCAGCACCGTGAGCACAAGGCACAGCGCCTCGATGGGTAGACCGTCGGCCGTCTTGCGCACGAAGAAGTCCTCCGTCTCCTTCTTGATCTCGGCCGAGGGCGACAGACGATACCTCGCATACTTTACATTCCAGCCCACAGCCACGTCAGCACAATCGCACGCCATCACCGACAGAATGGAGGGAAATCGCATACCAGAGCGTAGGCCATGGTGAGTTCGGCAAAGTCGGGGTCGCGGCCGTGAGCGAGGGACCCGGGAAGCACGTCCTTGAGATACGACGCCAGGCGGCCCTCGAAGAACCAGGGCAGGCCGTAGCCCTTGGCCTTGCAGAAGGCCGCACAGTGCGCCACGTGGCACGTCAGGAATGCACTGCGTAGAAGAAGATCAGAAGACCGTTTGACAGCGATGCACCGGTGTGAAGATGGGGCGGGGCGCGTACTTGCTGTAAGAATGCTGCCACATGCCCACGCTACCGTCCTTCTGCTGCCTCTTCTTCAGACGCTTGAGGTCCTCGGAGACCAGATTCTTGAGGTCCTGTACATGGAAAAGAACAATAAAATCAATATATATTGGCCAATTCCCATTGTCTAATTGGCAAATGAAGATGGAGGGAGGTGAGCGAAATGAGGGGAGGCGCACGCTCTTCTTGGGTAGCGAGGGGCTCTTGAAGATGTCCAGCGCATCCCTGAGCGCCACGAGGGCCAACAGCTTGGACGAAATTTGCTGTACGGCAAAGAAGTCGTGTCAGTCGCGGGGCCACAGCTGAGCTCATCCACCGTCCCGGCCTACTATTTGTTTGTGCCGTACCTCCGAGCACTCGTACGGGTAGCTGTACATGTAGACAGCCGCGTCCAACAGTCCCTGCAGCATGGTGCAGCTGGCCGAGATCTGCGGGGAGGCGCGCGGGAGCGATTGAGTAAACGACGCACACAGCGTCGTGTGAAAGGCTAAGCGAACCTCGAGGGCGCCGTATTGCGGGATGGCGTCGGCGGGCTTGACGATGGTCTGCAGCACGACGTCGCTGGCCTGCGAAAGTGTGCCGTAGAAGGCGAAGGACTCCGTCGTCGCGGGCGGATAGACCGGGAACTCGACGTCGGCAGCGTCGCCGTACTTGCCCGCGAAGCAGGTCACCTGCAATTATTACGGTACGCATCGATCAATGACGGCGCATTCATGACAGGCAGGTGACGTTGGGCCTCTGTAGTGGGTGGATGAGCGCACCTGGAAGCGTGCTAGACCGGGCTTGGTGACCTTGATGGGGATAGTCAGCATGCGGCGGCCCTCCTTGGGAATGTGGACCTGGTAGCCCACTTGCCTGGCATGCTCGCCTCCCTCCACGATCACCACCTCTGTGTGCTCGCTCGCGCGCAGAGCCATCCTGTTGTCGGGACCCCCCCCCAAATCACTTGCTTAGCCAATACACAACACACACACAACACACACACACACAAAGAAGAGAGAAGAGAGAAAACAGAAGAGAGAGAGAGAGAGAGGAGGAGAGGCGAATTCGTACATGACATCAAGGGGCTCGTCGAGCTGGTTCTGGATGATAACGGTGAGCTCGCAGCGATCGCCGAAGTTGAGGAAGCGAGGCGGGCTGCGTGCAGGTGCGTGGGTGGTATGAAAAGTAAGCAATTCGTGAGGGAGAATAACGTGTGAGCCAGGCGGTGGCGCACCTGCAGCGCACGACCAGGGGCAGCTGCGCGGTCAGCAGGCTCTCGCCGAGACCATACTTGAGGCCTTCGTGACTGGCCGCCACGGCCCAGATCCTGTAGCGGGTGAGGTTGTCGGGGATCTTGACGGCGATCTCGGCGGTGCCGTCCTCACCCACCTGCACCGCGGGGGTGAAGTTGGCCAGCGGATTGAAGTTCGACCGCACGGCGATGACGGGCGCCGGCTCCTCGTAGGCCTCCTCGGGCACGTCGTCCTCACACTCGTCAGCGTAGGCATGCATGCCGTCACCATCCACAGACGCGCGCCTGTCCTTCGCCAGCTTCTTACCCTTCATCTTCTCCTCCTCCATGCCCTTATCTTCTTTGCGCCTTTGCCTGACATTCTTGGTAGGTGCGGCTGCCCGCCTGCATTCCTTCATATCAGACAGCCTGGGCCTGCGGAGTACGGCGGCACATCCAATGTGTGTGTGAGGTTAATTCAGGCTGGTCAACCTTAAGGATGGAGAGGGGTGTGTGTTGTGTGATTGTGCGTGCGTGCGTGCGTGAGTGAGTTGGATTGTGTGTTTAAGGACACGTACGATGCTGATTCGCATTCTCTTGCCAGGCTCTGGCGCGCCATACCGGGAGGAGGTGGAGCGGCAGCGGAGAGGGACCTCATGGGCGCCGCTGCGAATGACGGCGCGAGCGACGAAGAAGAAGAAGAAGCAGCGAAACTCTTCGGCATGGCGCCGCCACCTCCCCACGAGGGAAGGCTGGGCATGGGGAGGGCGAAGCCACCCTTCTTCTTGGCTTTCCTCGTAAAGCTCATTGATTGTTCACTCAAGCTCTCGCACTTCTGCCATGGGGGGGGGAATCAATTGGTGTGTGGTGTGTGGTGGTGATGGTGATGGTGATGGTGGTGGTGGTGTCTGTACCATGTTTATGCTGTCGAGCGCGTAGAGCTCAAGCTGGGGAGCGCCCGACGCCATATCCTCGTCGTCGCAGTCCTCGTCGCACTCTTCCTCGTCGCACTCTTCCTCGCTCTTAGACTCGCTCTCCTCGTCCAGGCCGTCGTCCTCGGGGAAGGGCTCGCCCTCCCACTCGGCCTCGGGACCCTCCATGTCGGCGCCGGTCTCGTCGTCGGACCAATCGGCCTTGAGCTCGTCGAGGAATAGGACCGGCGGCTGCAGCTGGTGGTTGTCCCATTGCTGCGTCGATCGAGCGGAAGTGTGAGACGTGCGTTGAAGAAGAAGGTGATGATGAACAATTCCAGGATGAGGATGATGATGATGAGTGGGGTGCGTGTGACGACGAGTACCTCGACGGCGACGTCCTTGCGGTTGGCGAAGCGCTTCGAAGGCGACTCGTTGGGGCGGGTCGGGTAGAAGGTGTTGAGCGGGTCCGACAGGGCGTAACCACTGAGCGCCAGAACCGACTCGTCCACCACCACGAGGCACACCTCGGCCCCGATCGCCGGAGCGCCGGAGTGATCCGTCACCTGCACACGCATTTAGCTCAAGTGCCCCAGCGCAGCTTCAGGTTGTGTGTGTGTGTGTGTGTGTGTGTGTGTGTGTGTGTGTGTGTGTGTGTGTGTGTGTGTGTGTGTCAAACCTTGACGTCGATCGTGGTCTCGCCGCCCGGCACAATCTTCTTGGCGCGAGGGTTTACCTCGACGTGGAGCTTCTTGGTGATCTGTGACGAGCGCACGACACGACACGCACGCGCAAGTCGGAAACACACGTGCGAAGGACACCATTGTTGTGATCATATATGGGAGAGGAGGAAGAAGGTACCGGCGGGACGGTGAGGGTGATGCTGGCGGTGCCAAGCGCGGGGCGAGGCGGAGCGCTGCCGTCCTTCTGGCCGTCGACATTGAGCCGCTCGGTGAGACCGACGACGTCGACCTGGATCGCGATGTTGGGCGCGTAGTCCTCGATGATCGGTACGCTGACCTCTGCACAACGTTTGGTATTCAGCGAGGGGGCACGTGGTGTCAGTCAGCCCAGAGCCGGAGTGAGAAGAGGGTCGGTCGACGCACTTTCCGACACGGTATTGATGCGCACGGTGCGCGTCTTGACGATGCCTCGGCAGCGGGCCGTGACCACAGCTGCACGCGATTGCTGATGAGTCACGCATCTACACTGTTATCGGCGGCGGTTGTGTGGGCGGTACGGTACCATCGCACGGCGCGAAGGGGCAGGTGAGCGTCAGCGAGGCGGTGTCGCCGATGCGGTAGGAGGCCTTGTCGGCCACCAGCACCAGGCGCAACTCGTCCACCCGCTCCAGCGTCTTGGTGGGCGCCGGGCTGGGTACTGATGCCAGGAGCAGCAGATCCGTGGGCGGAGGAGCAACGGCCGCCACCGGCTCGCTGAAGACCTCGAACGCCGCGTGCTTACGGCCTTCCTGATCCTGCACGATCGCATAGAGCTCGTACGTCTGCCCAAACGTAAGCCCAGTCAGCGACGAGGGACACAGCGTTGTGTGTGTGTGTGTGTGGCGTAATGGTGAAGGAAAGAAAGGGGAAACATACAGGAGCGCCGGTGGAGAGAGCCTCGGGGCTGATGGTGTAGGGGATGGGCTCCTTCTCGGACTTGATGACCTCCAGCTTGAGGATCTGCTTCCGGCCGCTCCAGCGCTCGAGGGCGCAGAGCTGGACCGTCACGTCCACCATGTCGACCACGTTGCCGTCGTGGTCGGCCACTACGATGTCGATCACGTAGGGCTCGCCCAGCACCGGGTTGGGCGCCTGCTTGCGGAGGCCCACGTAGTAGAGGCACGGGTGCAGGATGAGCTGCGTCGTCGTGGTGATCGACTTCCGGTTGATGTCCACGATCTCGATCAGGGCCGCCAGCGACACCGGGCACGGCGGATCGGGGTAGCCCTTGAATTGAATGAGGACTTTGTGCTCGCCGGACTCGCGGGTCTTGCCCTTGAGCACTCGCTGACACACCAGCTGGGTGGGCTGCGCGAGCACGAGCTGCTTGGCGCAGGTGAACTTGAAGTCCTGGAAGCCCGGAGGAGCGAACGTGCCTGCCGTCGAAGACACCGTCCACGTGACATCTGTGGAGCAAAGTAAAACGAGTGGTGAGTGGCCGCGGCGTGTCTGGGGAGGGGGAAAGGAGCAGAGAGTACCTGAGTCCGCGAGCGCGCCGCCGGCGTAGTACGAGCCCTTGGCCTTGACCAAGGCCGAGGCCTCGAACCAGATGGGCGCCTTGGTTTCCACCTCGGCTTCGGCGATGAACTCGGGGCGACGGAACTACACACGTACACCAGGCACAGAATGGGCATGAGCACGATGATAATGGCCGCAGCGGCGAGGCCAATGTAGGCCTTGAGTGGACGAGGACGACGTACCTCCTGGACCTGGAAACGGTGAACGTGCTCGTACTTCTGCTGGTTCTCGTGCTCCTCGAGGTGGATGTGGATGCCAGCGTCACCCAGGTTGATCTGTAGTTTGATGAACCAATATATAGAAAATGTAAGGGCAAGATCAAGTTTCTCAAGAGAGTGTGGTGATTGAGGCAAGGCGTACGTTGTCGGGCAGTGTGAGGGTGAAGTGGAAGGTGCCGAGGCCCGTGAGGAAGAATTCGCCCTTGGTGATCTCGGCCGATCTCGAATCAACCAGCCTGTAGACGCACTTCTGCATCTTGGGTATCTCCAGCTTCTCAAAGTGCTCCTGGGCCGCTCGCTACACATCGCACACATCACCACTCGTGTCACTTCCTCCATGTTCCCCAACAGCGCAATCATCATCACCACCACCACCATCCCCGTACCTTGAGGAAGCGAACGTAGCCCTTGATATGCACCTCCTCCTTGGGGCGGTACATGCTGGTGCGAGGAAAAAGAGAGAAGACGTCAGCTCCTGGCAAAGTGCGAAGAGGCGGGGGGGAGATGATGATACCTTCGATCGTCAAAGACATGCCACAACAGGTTCTCCTCGGCGGGGAGGGTGGGGAAGGTCCACACGTCGGGAAGGAAGGCGCAGTCCTTGCCCTTCTTGGCCACGAGGAGTGACGTGCGGTTGGTGTTGTGGGACAGGACGGCGATGCCGTCCTTGTTGGTCGTCACCGTGTTGGGCGCCTGGCGCTCGAGCGCGCAGTTCTTGATTGTAATCGCGCCCACCTCGACGTCGCGCGGCGAACGCGGCGAGAGGGAGCCGTCGGACCTGGCCGCGAGGGCCTTCTTCTTCTCGATCTGCTTCTTGTCAGGCAGGAGCAGCAGCTGCGCACCCATGACGGCCTTGCGCTGGTGCCACGACACGTTGACGCCCTTCATGTTGCCGCCCTTCACCAGGTGCGTCGTCCACGCGTGGACCGTCTGCACGCTCTGGAACACGTCGAGTCCTGCACCGCAGTCACCGTCGCATCAATCTGGTGTGAGCTTCTAATCTATTCAGGCGCAGCAGCAGTAGCAGCACCGACGAGCTTGCAGCGTACCGATATGGGTGCACTGGATCCAAGCCTTGATGATGTCTCGCTGGCGCCACGGGTTGGGGTAGTGGCCTAACAATCAAGCGAGCAGTCATGGTTAGAACTATGAATTAAAAATTCAAAAAAAAAAACAAGCGAAGGACTGGGTCAGGACGCACTCTTGGAGGTGGGGGTGATGACGACGCCGACCTGGCCCAGGTTTCTCTTGGCGTCCTTGAGCGCCGGGGTGAGGTCAACTACGAAGTCCACGTACTCGTCCTCCTTGAAGTTAGCCACAGGCAGCACCTGGTCGTACACGAGCTTGCCAAAGCTGTTTTGTTGAAGAACACAAAGTAAGACGAATTGGCATCAGATGTCATGCATCAGGCGGTATGTGGCCACGAACGGCTTGCACGTACCCGAGGTAGTCGTAGGTCTCCGACTTGCTCTCGCTCGCATCCGTGTGGCTCGGTTCTTTGCCCCACTTGGCGTAGTGCTTGCGCGGGTTGAGCCTGAAAAAAACGTCGTGTCAGTGGCCACCAAAACACTACGATGTCAGGGGTCCGACGTACTTGTAGAGGCACACGCGGAGCGCCTTGTAGTTGAACGTCTTGATGTGGTACGTGGGAGACTGCTTGGTGGCCGCGATAAGCACTGGATCGTACACGATGAGCCCCGTCTGTGATAGTCGATTGCGAACGTGATGAGTCACGCGACACGCCGGATGCTACAGGCACACAGTCAAGGTTGCAGAGCAACGGTTACCTGGAAGGCCTTGAGCGCGCGAGGGCGCGGCGGTTCCCACACCTTGACCTCCCACTCGATCTTGCCGGTGGGCTCGGAGCCATCCTCGGGCACGGGCGCGGCGTCGGTGCCCTTGATCAGGCCGAGGCACTGGCCGTAGCGGTCCCGCACCGCCTGGTAGTCGATCTCCACCTTGTAGACCACGTCGCCGCCGTGCTGCCTGCTACTGAAGTGGAGCGTCTTGTACGACGCCGAGATTTTCAAGTCTATAAACGTCACGACACACGACACACGACACACGACACGCGACACGCGACACACACAGCAGGTGTCAGCGAGCAGCGCCTTGACACAAGAGCTTGGGGCGGAGGAGAGAGTGTACCGGGCAGGTGGGGAGTGACTTTGATCTTGGAGACGTCGAGCGAGTTGGCGTCGAGGTTGTTGGAGAAGCGGACCTGCCACTCGGCCTTGGGGTAGATCTTGGCGTTCTCGTTGCGCGGGTGGAACGTGGTCACCTTGAACTCGGGCACCGTCTTGAAGTTGAACTTGTGGACCGACGAGCTCTTGAGTGGTCCCTCCGCCGAGGGAATCTGTGTTTGTCATCCGCCAAACACAACGCATTCAGATATTGGTCTCCTCTTATTAAGCAGCACTGGGCGAGCACGCCGTACCTCGGGACCGACGTTCACATAGATCGTTGAGTCGCCAGCAAAGTAGTTGACCGGCTTGAAGGCCACCCAGTAGCCCTCGTGCCTGCGGCATTGGACGTGACATGCACATGAGTGAGCTGGTGTGTGCTGCGTGTGCGTGGCGTGTGCGTGTGCGTGTGTGCGTGCGCTGGTGTGGCAAGGCGCGGGCTACCTGGGGGTGTTGATGCGCCAGAAGGGCGAGGCGTTGACCTCCTCCATGGTCATGAGGCGGAGCGCATACTGGGTGTTCCACGAGCTCGCGACCTTGATGCACTGGAGCACCTCCTCGGGGTCCACGTGCTGGTCGAACTTGACGAACATGCCGCAGTCGCGCTTGCGTCCGCCGCCGGAGGGCGGGAACGAGCTCACCACCGAGATCGTCGGTGTGGTGAACTTGGCCTCGAACTCCTCGGCCAGCGAGTCGCCATACGCCGAGCCCGCACCAGCAGGTACCTGAACCAAGGACACACAGCGGCATTGCGATCGGAAGGTGGTCAGACCACCGTGGACAGCGGCGAAAAAGGTGGCCAGACGCAGCGCGGCCTAGATATACCTTGACGACGTATTCAGTCGCCTTGCTCCATTTGGGCGAGGGGTGATAGACCAGAGTCATTGCGTTGGAGAGGCGCCATTCGCCGCCGTCTTCCGGTTCCGGTTCCACCGTGGGGCGCCAGTCCTGTAGTTGATCGTGGTGAAGGAAACAGTTAAATAAACAGGAAGGTAAAAATGAAACCCCGAGGCGCTTCGGCTTCGTACCAAGTCTTCGACCTTGGGCGGCACGGAGAAGACGAGTGGCTGGTTGAAGTTGAGCTTGATGGGCTCAACAATGCCCAACGTGCGTGACTGGTACACTGATGAGCCAAATAGTTGAAGGTGAGGCCTACATACGCTCATGGCTCTGCGAACAGCACAACACACACGTGCAGTGGACCGGACATCGTACCCGAGACCGAGAGCGGCTGTACGGTGCTGAAGGCGAAGGAGTCTTCGGCTCCCACGAGGGATCCCTCGAGCGAGGGGACCTTGGCAATCTTGACGGTGACCTGGGTCTTGGGCGGGAACGGCTCGGAGCACCGGAAGACGAGGCACTGGTCCGGCTTGGCGTCGAGGAACTGCGCGTTACGCAGGATGGTGGCGCGCAGGGCCTGCACCTCGTCGTCGGCCACCAGGGCCACAGTGCCCACGTTCTTGAAGCGCCACTGCGACGCCGACACCTGTTGGGCGTGTGCGTGTGGTGTGTGTCGTGCGTGTCGTGCGTGTGCGCGTTGATGAGCAATGCAATCACCATGATAACGAAAGAGCGTGCGCGAACCTGGATGTGCTTGATGACCTCGGTGGGGTCGATCTTCTGGTTGAAGCAGATGGCGATGGTGGGGTCGAGGACCTGCGCCTCGCCGCTGTCGACCGAAGTGTGCTCAACCGAGGCGGTGCGCGACTTGTACTCCTTCTTGAAGGCCTCGATGGGCTCGTTGTAGAACGACACCACACTCGCCGGGATCTGGACGGTGAACTTGGTGGCGTTGGGCCAGGCGCACGCGGGCCGGTAGACGAGCGTGTAGGCGTCGACAAGGTGCCAGCCGGTGAGCTCCTCAGGGGCCGGAGCGGCGACAGGCGAGGGCTGCTGTTCGGCCTCAGCCTCGGCCTTCTCCTTGCCCTTGGCGCCCTCGCTCTCTGCCTTGGGCTGCTCCTCGGCTTCGGCTTCATTGTCGTTGGAGGCTGACTTGTCCTTTCCGCCGCGGGGCGTCTTCTTGCCGTCGCGCGGCGTCTTCTTGTCCTTGCCCGCCTTCTTGGACTTTTTCTTTTTCTTGTCCTTCTTGTCGTCGTCGTTGGGCGGATGCGCGAACGGAGCGTCGCCCAGGTTGATCCAAATGACGCCGGGCGTATCCAGCGCGACTGTGGGGAACAGAGGCCCTTCATCATCGTCCAGCTTCTGTACGGCCACCTTCTCGCCGTTCTTGGTCCTGTGTCGACGAGAGGGGGGATGAGCCTTGACCAGCACCTACCACTGCATTGATTTTTAACGTTAAGGTTGAATACCAGTAGATCTGGGAGCGCTCAGCGTCGACGCCCACGCCGATCACGTCGCCCACGCCCCAGGTGGGTTGGCCGTCCCGGCCCTTGGACGAGTCGCCGTGGAAAACACAACCGTCGTCGCTGTGATAACCGTAGGCGCTGAGGGCCGAGACGAGAGCAATGTTTAGCCAATGCCAACGTTGGCGAAACGGTCATCAATGGTGGCATCTGGAAACGGGAGGGCCGCAGTACTGTTGGGTCCAGCCGACCATGGCGCGCTTGAGCGGCATGCCGCGACCGGCAGCGCCGACGGAAATGGCGCCGTCCTTGCCCAGCTGCACGACCTGCGCTTCGAAGTAGGGCAGCGACCCGGCAGAGAGCTCCTTTAGCGCCTGGACAGCTTACGCAAGTGAAGGATAACGCCAGCAGGAAAAGAGTAATCATTGTGTGTGTTGTGTGTGTTGTTTGTGTGTGTGTGTCGTGTGTTGTGTGTGGTGCGCACGTGTGTGGTTAGATAAGGATATCTGTTCGCTGCCTTTCTTGGTGGCGTCCGAAGACCACTTGGCGACGTAGAAGTCGGTGTCATAGTCCAATCCCACATGGGCCGCGTCCTTCCGCCAGGCACACTGCAAGTGGCATCGCTCGGGCGGAGGGCTGAGCTGCGGCCTCCATTCCTATGTCATGCCACGAGGATCAGTGCGTGTGCGGTGGTGCGGGTGCGTGTGCGTGTGCGTGTGTGTGTGCGTGTGCGTGTGCGTGTGCGGCGTCTTGAGGCACGTGCTATACCATTTGCTCGATCTTCGTAGCGCCGATCGGGGAGACCAGGGGCTGAGTGAAGCGGAGCGTGATGGCGGTTTTGTTCACGAGGGTGGCAACCGGTGCGTCTACGCGGTGCGCATATGTCAGTACACTGCAGGCCACGTGGGCAGAGACTATGGGACGAGACGAAGGGGACAGTACCAAATACGCTGAATTTCGGAACAGTGCGGAAGCTGAACGTTTGCGAGCGTGTAGTCGCAAGCGGACCCTCGGCGGACGGAATCTAGGTCGGGAGGTGAGTGAAATGGAGTGCAGCCACCCGAAAAAAGGGTTTGAGAGCGTAGGAGTATGTACATTGCCGTCGATCTTGACGGTGACGTCGGAATCGTGAAGGAAGTTCCTGGTACACTTGAAGGCCAGCCAGCAGCCATCGGTGCCCTGGTGTTGGGCCAGGAACAGCTGGAGCAGGGTGTCGCGTTCGACCTCCTCCTTGCTCAACATCTCGACGGGCGCGTAGGTCTTCTTGGTCAGCTTGCTCAGGAAGCCCTGCGCCCACAACGTTGTCAAACGAATTAATTCACATTTTAGTTCGATGAAAGAAACAACAATACTAATTCAACAAAATAAACCATGAATGGGCGAGATGGGCTAACCTCCTGGCTAAGCGCGAGAGAGACCACGGGCAGGACTTGTTCCGGGTCGATGGCCTGGTTGAAGATGATGGCCATCGGGGAGTCCAAGGCCACCTTGGCACGATGATCGGGGTAGGTGTGCAGGATCTCTACGCGAGGCGTGGTGAACGAGAACTTGTGCTTCTTCTGCAGGGGCTCGTCGTAGGCCGACAGCACGCCATCGTCCACCTTGTGGGGAGGGGGGAGGGGTACAGAAGTCTGTCAGCACGTGCGTTGCGCAACGTTGGGGCATCGGCGGGCAAGTTGTGTTACCTTGACTTTGTACTCAGTCGACCTGGCCCAGATTTGTCCTTTGGCCAGAGTGTACATGAGCGTAGAGACCGAGCTAAGGCTCCACTCACCTTCGGGGGGCGTGGGGGTGATGACCGGTCTCCACGCCTGTGCGTCACATGTCGTGTGCGTGTGGTCCATCAGTCCTCCAGCCCATGACGCACCAAAAATAATAATAAAGAAATACATAAATAAATAAATTGCCCCATAAAGAAAGAGGTGGTGCGTACCAAGTGCTTCAGGTCTACGTCGTCCGCGGGTACCAGAGGATGGTTGAACGAGATGCTGACCGGCGCCGCGTGTTGGTTGTTCCCGCTCGGGGAGGAATCTGGCGGGTGGTACAATGCATGCGTAAGGCCTTTGTCGTACACCGGAACGAGAGAGAAAAGGAGAGGAAGCAAGTACAAGTGACCGTGAACTTGGGGACCACGACGAAGTTATAGTTCCACGTGCTCGACGACAGCACTGGACCCTCAGCAGATGGGACCTATTGTGGATTGAGTAGTGGCTCTGGGGAAGTGGCGTAGTGAGGTGGGGAGTACCTTGGGACCGATCTTGACGGTGACGCTGTCCTCGTAGTTGAAGGGCTCTGTGGGCTGGCAGGCCAGGTAGCGGCCCTGGGGCTTAAAGTAGTTCTTGGTCTCGGGCATCTCGGGCACCTCGTCCTCGGCCAACAGGCGGAGCTCGTGTCCACCGCCCCAGCGCGACGAAGACACGTGCACGCAGCCAATCACCTCCTGCAGCGCATCAAAATGAGCCAATCCAAGATGACTGTGCCCGCGCAGAGCGAGCGGAGGGGGTATTGTACCTCGGGTTCGATCTCCTGGTCGAACACGACGAGAATGACTGGTTGCCTGGACGCCGGGCTGTGGGCACCTGCGCTCGGGTACTGGTGTAGTACGTTGATCAGGGAAGAGGTGAAGGAATACGAGAACTGCTTCTCCAGGGGGTCCTCCAGCAGCGACTTGGCCTCCACCGGGATCTGAAGGGGGGCACACCCGGACAATCGAATTGGCTCCCGATTAGCAGACCAGCGCAACATGCCGCACGCACGCACACCGCATGTGAACAGGACGAGTACCGTGATGGTGTACTCGGTGGAGTGAGTCCACGCCTTGTGGGGCTGGTAGGCGAGCGTGTGGTCGCTGATCACGCGCCAGTCACCGCCGTCCTTGGGTTCGGGTTCGAGGACAGGGCGCCAGTCCAAATCGTCGATGGTGCCGCCGGCGGGGATGATGGGCTGCGTGAAGGACACTGTCGCCGTGCCCGAGTATTGGAGGTGCAGCTGCTGCTTGGCCGTCGGATACGTGCCTGGGTAAGTAAGGTTCGATCAACCAATGCACCACCCAATCGTGTTTTTGGAAAATAGGGAAATGAGTGCAGAAACGTACTGTTCACGGAGAACGGCGACCCGGTCGTGAAGGTCACTGAGTGCTCCTGGTCGTTGAGGAGCGCTCCCTCGGCCGAAGGAACCTGAATGTAGTGGGGGCGTGAGTGTGGGTGATCAAGGTTCGATTACGGTGAGGTGGTGTACCTTGGGACCGATCGACAAGGTGACCGACGTGTTGTGCGGCAACAGCTTGACGCTGGCGAACACCAGGCAGTACTCCTCCCCGTGATGCTTGAGGAATTTGTCGAGCTGGGCAAACTTGTCGCTCCAGCGCTTGACATCCTCGGCCTCAAGCAGGCGCACGGCGTAGTTGGTCTTGAGAAGCCCAGACGTGTAGAGCCTACCATATCAGATTGGATCGTGAGTGGAGCTGTCAGGCCCGAGAAAAGATAAGTGTGTGTAGGACGGGCGGTACCGAATGGTGCTCAAGACTTCCTCCTCGATCCCGGTGATCTTTTGACGGAAGGCGACGGCAAAGGGAGTGGCCACCGTAACGCCGACGGTCGAGATGGGGAGCGTGTCGCTCACGCTGTTGGTCGGCGAAGAGAACGCGAGCTCTCGGTCGCTGACCACCTCGGGGCCGAACATGCCGTCCTTGGACTTGAGCTCAGCGCTGAACAGGCTCGGCGTCGATGCGGGCAGCAGGACCTGGTACTCCGTCGCTGGTTGCCAGTTGACCCCAGCCGGCAGCGAGTAGATCAGCCGGCGATCGATCGCAATCCAGCTGCCCTCGCCAGGCGGGGTCGGTGTGATCGTGGGCAGCTTGGCCTGCGAAGGAGGCAAGAAAAAGTTAATTTGGTGAGCCAGTGGTACGCTAGCATCGTTTGGCTGATGTAACGTATATAGCGTGTACCAAGTGTTCGGCGGTGTACTTGCCACCGACCGGCACGATGGCCTGGTTGAACGTGATGGTGCAATTGTCAGGGCGAACAGACTCGATTCCTGTTCAGCATTGCAGATGATGCACAAAATGTCAGGTGAAAAGCTGTTCCGTGGCCAACCCCACAGTGGCACTAGGTGAATGCAACCCGATTTTCATGGGGGCGGTGGCGTACGAGTGACATCGAACTGCGGGACAGTAGTGAAGGTGACCAGATGCGGCTCGATCGACGTCAAAGGACCCTCGGTCGATGGTGTCTGCCGCGATACAGTGTGAAGAGTTTTGGTAAGAAACGGTCTTCTACAGGCAGGAAGGGCGAGACCCGGGACATGTACCTCAGGTCCGATCTTGAGCGTGTAGGTGGTATCGTGCGCCAGCAGCTTCGTGCAGGTGAAGGCGAGGGAACGACCCTCAACCGCCGGGTCAAGGAAACCCTGCGCCACGTCCTCGTCGGCGCTGAAAACAAAAGTGGGAGTACTCACCGGTTAGCCTTGGGGGAAAAAATGAATGTAAACAGTTTGAGCCAACTGGCGACGTACGCGAGCTCGGGCGAGTCCCTCTCGAGGATCCTCAGCGGCGCGAAGGGTGCGGGGTCCTTCTCCCACTTCAGGTCCGCCCCGGCATAGAGACCGATCGTCGGGATGACCTCCTCCGGTGAGATGAGCTGGTCGAAGATCACGAGGAACACAGGGTCGAGCGGCCGCCTGTCGTATTCGCCGCGCCTACCCACAGGGGCCGGAGGGCACGAACTGATGACCTGGAGTACATACGAATTTCGTGAAAGTAAGGTCAACGCCACGAACGAACGGTACGGGAAAAGCCAGAGGGTTCGGTGCTGTTGCGCACCTTCACGATGGGGGTCTTGAACTGGAAGCTGAAGTCCTCCTTCAGCGTAGGCTCTTCCTCGCCCAGCGCCTTTGTTCCCTTGGGAATCTGCACACAACCGAAATAAGGGGAGACAATACAGATGCGATGAGAAGGCTGAGCCTAAATGTGCTCATCGTCCAGGTGGATACTTACGCTGACGGTGTACTGGGTGGCCTTGGCCCAGGCACGGTCGTCCTCGGGATTGTCGGTCTGGAAGACGAGCGTGTTGGTGCCGTCGAGCCGCCACACGCCAGCCTTCAGCGGCTCCGGGGTGATGACAGGCCGCCACTCCTGCAAAACACACACGCAACGGTGTTGATAAAGCTGAAGAGATCACACTGTGTAATGTGGTGTGCACGTACGAGGTGCGTGAGGTCGTCGTCGCCCTCGGGGAGGAGAGGGTGGTTGAAGGTGATCAGGATCTTGTCGATCTTGTTCGACAGCTGCCAGCCCTCGGGCGTGTACTTCTCGACCAACAGCGTGCGCCGCAGCTCGGCCTCACGTCGCCAGCTGGAGGGCGGCCGCGGCCTTGGCGTCGGCCAGCTTGGCCTCGAGCAGCTCGCGCCGCTTCTCCTCCTCGGCCATCCGCTTGGCGTCGCCCTTCTCGCGGGCCTTGGCCTCCTTCTCGGCCTCCTTGGCCCGCTGCTTGGCCTCCTTCTCCTCCTCCTTGAGCCGCCTCTCGTCGCTCATGAAAGCCCGGTCGAACTCCTTCTTGGCCTGGGCCACGCCGCGCTTCCGGCGGTTCCACTCGGCGTTCTGCTGCTCCTTGCGCTCGCGCGCGAGCTCCTCCTCGGTCTTGGGCGCCGACGCGGGCGGCGGGAACTGCAGCTCCTTACGCCGGCTCGACGGCAGCTGCACGCTCTTGTCCCGCGGCATGAACGGGTCCTCCTCACCGTCCTCCGTTCCTGCTGTAGCCACACACGCCAACATTCGATCTATGAGTGTGTGCGGTGTGCGCAGTGCGTGCGGTGTGTGCGTGCGTGCGATTAGCAATGCAGGGCAGGGTACGGTGGGTGTCGATGCTCATGCGTGTCTCCTCGGGCAGCCGCTCGAAGACCTCATTGACCTTGGCGGGCTCGAGCGGCTGCGGCGGCGGCTGATCCTTCTTCTCCCCCGTCTTGCCGTCGTCCGTCTGCTCCTCCTTGTCAGCGTCGTCCTTCTTGTCCGATACGAGGAGCTCCTTCGCCATTTCCTCGTCATCGACGTCGCCCTTCGCCTTGCCCTTCACTTCTTCCTGCTGGTTCAGATATATATTATATAAAAATAAATAATAAATAATAAATGATAGATGAATAAATATATATCTGGGGGGGAAAGAGCACTGTGCTGGCGTCGTCCTCTTCATGCCCAACATGTTCTGCATCCTTGAGTTCGTCTTCCTCTGCCTGGACGACCTCTTCCTTGGCCTGGGCTTCCTTCTGGGCCTTTTCCTCCTCCTCTTTGAGCTCCTTCAGCTCGAAGGCGAAGTCTGGGGTGGCCTCATACGTCTTCTTTCCTTCAGGCCCCTCCATCTTCAAATCTCTCTCTCGCCTGCTCCAATCCGTTTTGTTCTCGCGATGAAATGAATTCAAACGAATTCTTCGGTCGGTGCTCACGATGACGAGCTGGCCTCGCGTCAATAACGGTTCTTGCTTCTGTGCCGAAGAAACTGAAAGGGCAAAGGGTAGAATTACAATCTGATGTGCCGGTCACAGAACTGAAAGAGCAACCTGCACCGAAAGGCGCAAGTGCAGCGAAATTAATAATAAATCAAATTACAATATTGAAACTATGCGAAGCATGCTCTTTGATATTTTTAAAATATATCAAAAACCAAAAACAAATGGAAAAATAAATTTAAACAATCAATATGGAGGGGACTCCGCGAGCCACGAGGGCCGGCAGTAATGGGTCCTCGTCATCATCTATGTTGTTGGTTCCACCTTCCTCGCCATCGACCGCGGCAGCTCAATCAACCGTTTCCTCATTCATTACGCTGCGATTCGCCGTGGGTGGCCGGTACGCCGTGCTCACCCTCCACGGCCCCGGGGGCAGCAGCGAGCCGGGAGCGGAGGCCGGCAGCAGCGCCGGCGGCGGCGGCGAGGACGGCACGCTGCTGGACCGGTGGGCCGAGGACGACTGCGGCCGGCGGCTGGCCGAGGGCGACGTGCGGCGGCTCCTGGCGCACGAGGACGTGCCGCCCTATCCTCGAGCTGCCTCTCCTCTCCGCCCTCCACTCCCTGCACCGCGAAGAGGTTCTTCACCACCACCATCAGCTCCTCCTTCTTCTTCTGCTCTACGTCGTGTCTTACGCACAGGGTCTCGCGGGTGGTGGCAGGCGGCGTTGTGCCCGAGCCACTGGGTGGAGCCGGTGTTCGACCAGAAGCGGGCCAGGGACGGAGCGGACGACTGGACGGCGGCCCTCAAGCAGCGCAATGCCGCCTACCAGGACTCTGTGGAGCTCACGGAGAAGGAGAAGACCAAGCTGATCGTGCGTGTCTCTCTCTCTCTCTCTCCACTTCGAGCTCTGTGCGTGTTCTTTCGGTTCGGTTCAGGCCAGTCAACGATGCGTGGTTGCGTGGTGGCGTGTGAACAGTTGGCGGAGGCCTACGGGTCGGTGGTCAACACGCAGAAGGGCTGCGCGGCGATTGCGCGGATGAACGAGATCCACGCCGCCATGCTCGAGGAGGTCATCAACAAGAGCGAGGCCGCCATCAGCGAGCTGCATCAGAAACAAAGCGAGGAGATGAACAAAGCAGCCGGGGTACTGAGACTAGACTCCTTCTGCATTCTGGCACTCATTTGCTAACGCACGCACACGCACACACGCACACACGCACATACGCACACGCACACGCACACGCACACGCACACACACGCTCACACCGCACAACACAGGATGGCGGAGAAATATCATCGCTGGTGGCCCGACACGTGAAGCAGATGGAGCTCACCGAGCGGAAGTGGGGCGCCAAGCTCGAGGACATGCGGAAACAGCAGAAGCGGGCCTACGGCCGCTGCATCGTGCGATGGGCCACCGAGGGGCTCCCCAACAAGGTCAACGCCGACGTCCTTCACGAATTCAAGGCCGCCAAAAAGCAAGGTGCCAAACTTGACCCAATCACGCGCGCTTGTGCCGTGTGTGCGTGTGCGGTGGCGTGTGTGCGGTGGTGATGCCTGGTCGCTGACTCCAGTCCGTGGTTCACAGGGGGCGGATCGCTGACGGCGTCTCCGCTGGCGCGTAAGAAGTCGGACCTGCAGCACCCGGAACAGCGCGGATCGCCGGGCGGCAGGGAGCAGGAGGGCAAGAAGCGGTGGTGGAACAAAAAGAAGGGTGGTGAGGCCAACGAGGGGTACGCGTATCACCGCCAACGCCCGTGTTGAGACCACTTCCCTAACGGCTTGTTGTGTGTCGTGCGATGTGTGTCGTGTGCGGTGTGGCTAGGCCTGATTCGCCGCAACTAAGATCGTCAGGAAGCGTCGGCCAGCAGCCGCAGCAACAGCAGCCTCAGCCCCAGTACCAGGTGCCAGCGCTGGCGAGCGCGCCATCGGGCAGCACCAAGTGGGAGCACTTCACGGTGCTTCTGGGACGCAGCAAGGCCCTCCACCACTTTGGCCTCGGTGCGGGGGACATCACACAATTTTGTCGGCTCCGAGCCTCCTCCGAAGGTACCCTAACCACCCCTTCCAACGCATTCATTTCCCATTCTCTTATTCTCTTGCATTCCAACTGTGCGTGCCGTGTGGCAATGAACGGTGTCCAATTGCAGTGCGGGCGCAGACAATTCGAGATCTGTACTCGCACTCGCTCAACGCGATCGTGCTGGTGGTCGACCGAGGTCTCACCTACACCAACAAGGTCAACAAAGGTACGTGCACAAGCTCGTCTGTGTCCTCCATTCTCATTATATAGCCAACAACCATTCGTCGAAACCACCGGTCCCTCGCGTGCAGAGTTTGTGCGGTGCTGCGGCGCTTCGCCCGAGGCACATTTAGCGACTTTCAAAAGCAGCTGCAGCTGGTCAAGGACGAGCTGGGACGGCCCATGCAGCCCGGTACCTCCCCCTTATTCCTTCCTCTGCAACTGCCGACTGCGGATGCGTGGCTGGCCTCACTTTTTTGTGCGCCATCCACCCCCTCACACAGGCGACGTGTTCATTACGCGGCACTCAAACCTTGAGGCAGCCCACATCGCCTTTCATCTGGTGGGCGACAATGACCCCGTCAACAGTACGCGCAAGCAACCCTCTTGACACCTCTCTTGTCCCGGATGTTCAACGTGGCCTTCCTCCTCACCATCATCACCATCATCACAGACTTCACGGTGGACTCACCGCAGGTGCAGGGTCTGCGGAGCATTCTGGCCATCGCCCATGACTACGACGTGGGCACCATCTCACTGCCGATCATCCTCAAAGAGCTTCAAAGCGAAGTCGAATCCTCCAATCGGGTACGCGCACGCGCACATAGAACTCGGCTGGGGTCTCACTGTCGCTTGCCCGTGTGGCCAGGTGGAGGACTGCACACGAGCAGCCGAGGTGGTGGTGAAGAGCGTGAAGTCGTTCCTGAACGACAAAGCCGCGGCCGAGGATGCGTCGCTCAAGGTCGTGCAGTTCCTCTGCGGATCCGCCTTCTTCGCGCCCTACCTCAACACCCTCAACAACGTCTGCGGTCGCTTCGCCAAGTAATGCGGTTGTATGGCCATTCGTGTTCAACCACTGGTGGTCGGCCACAATAACGAACACACTCTTGCCGACACTGGTCTGCGCAGACACCCCGAAGCGGCCCTAAGCCCTCCAGGCCCTGACCTTGTCCTGCACGCGTGCCAGTGCTACCCCGACCCTGCGAGCAGCAGCCTTGACGTTAGCGGGGTCGTGATCGGCGGCGGCGAGAGGAGCGGAGAGGAGAGGAGAGGCGAAGCGAAGCGCACTCGGGTATGGTGAACTGCTCCCTGAAGAAGGTCCCCACGCTCCTGAAGTGGATGGGCAACGCGCTCGAGTGGGTCCTGCAGTAGATAGAGCCAGAGTCAGAAATCAAGTCCACGTTTTTTGTTCCACACTTGTCGTGACCTAGCCAGCTTACGGACGGACCTGTTGTAGCGGTAGGCCCGCAGAGCCCAACCGATGGGCAGCAGCAGGGTGGCGAGAAGGATCTTGAACGCGTCGCCAGCAAGGAAGGGGTAGAATCCGCTTTCCCAGACTGTGCGGCCAGATCGTGATCATCAATACTTGATGAAGAAGGCATCAAATGAAATGCTGGTGCTGGGAGGAAACGAAGAACTACCGTCGGACCAGCCGATAAAGTGTGCCAGCCAAGGGATGCCCACCACATAGATCGACAGATCTCCAATGATCTGGCCGACGATCACGTTGAGTCTTTCACAGCGTTGGTAGTGGAGGTGCACATGGTGGTGATTACGTACCATGGCCAGGCAGGCCGTGATCAGGCGCCTATCCCACCCGTGGTTCTCCACCAGATAGCCCTGGTGGTGATCACCCACGTGAGTACCACCGCACACCACGAACTACAGACGCTTCGCCCTGTACCACGACCCAAGCGGCCAGAATGAAGCCCTCGAGGTAGCCTCCGGTCGGACCCAGCAGAGAGGCCCAGCCGTGGGCGCTCGACGAGAAGAAGGGCAGGCCCAGCGCTACTCCCTCAACCAGGTACAGAACCGTGGCCAGCACGCCGATGGTCTTGCCTGCAGCACGTAATCGTCACCGTAATCATCATCGTCGTCGTCATCAGGATGTTGGCTCGGGGTTGGAGTACCGAGGAGCACTGCGGTGAAGAGCACACCAAAGGTCTGGCCGGTGACCGGCACTTCATCGGACCAGGGCGGCAGGAAGGACACCTGCGCACACGCAGCCAGCACCATCGAGCCTGTGGGCACGGTACCATGGTCATCAAAGTGAATGCGGCAGGCAAGGGGAGAAGTCTGACGTACCAACGAGCGCAGCCAGGAACACGAAGACGAAGCGAGGCAGCTTGGTCTTGTACTGGAGCCAATCGGCGTAGGTAGGGTACCTGCTCGCGTTGCGTTCATTCGATGCCCAATCTACCACAAACGCAAATTGGGCGGTGGCGGTACCGCTGGAGCACGAGGTTGAGGGTGGTGTCCTGCTCGAGGCCATACGCGGTCACCTGGTGGTCGCGCTCGAGCGTGTGGCCGGTGCGAGGGTCGACCAGTTTCGGGCCGGCCCTGGGACCCTGGACCACGCCCTCAGTCCCTCCGGCGAAGCGCTGGAGAAAGGGCTCCTTCTCGAAGACCTTCATGGGAATGTCCTCCACGGCCTCGTGGCCGTCCACCTCGACCGGCACCCGCTGCCCATCGAGCGTCTGCACGAAGATGCGACGACGCGCCAGCCCGCGCGGCGTACGCTCCACGTCCAGCTCCGCCTCCGCACTCTCTTCCTCCACAGTAAACAGTACCCTGTCCATGTGAGTGTGCTATGATGTGTGTTGTGGGTTGTGGTGGGTCAGGTTGGATTACTGCTTCTTTTTAACACTCGCACAGTTTCGGGGTTATCTCCACGCCAGCCAATTGTTGCCAGCGGTGGCTCCGGTTGGGTCGTAGACAAGATCCATAGAGTGCCATCTTTCCGAAGGAAAAGGTGTGGACCGATGCCAGTGCCACGTCCACACCTTCCGGAATGTGGTGCGCGTGCAGGCATCGCCCACGGCCGGCAGCGTGGTGCTGGACGACACCGCAAGCAGACCCTGAAGTTGGACGTGGGCCAGCGATTCGCCTCGTGCAATCTCGAGG
>NW_004457586.1:325530-399715 GCF_000313135.1 Acanthamoeba castellanii str. Neff
GGACGACACCGCAAGCAGACCCTGAAGTTGGACGTGGGCCAGCGATTCGCCTCGTGCAATCTCGAGGTGGCCCTGCCCGCATCGGTCGCCTTCGACGGCGTATCGCGGCCCATCGACATACCACCGGCCGCACGCACACGCGCACTGGCAATCGGCCCACACCTTTTCCTTCGGAAAGATGACACTTTATGGATCTTGTTTACGACCCAACTGGAGACACAACACAACAAATGAATTATAAAGCAAAATAGAAAAATAAATATTTATAAAACAATTAATTTTGAATACAACGGGGGATGGGTGACTTTCACGGTCATCACATGGCGATGGAGTTGATGGCCAACTCGATCACGAACTTTTGCTTCACAATCGCATTGCACCTGGCCACACAGCACCGTTAACCTACGTTTGAGCTGCACACGACACGACCAACGACACACATGGCACGCACACGCCACGTATGACACACAAGCCAGCAACAGCGGTCGTACCACTCGTGCATGATGAGTTCATCGTCGGCCTGGAGCACGATGACGACGCTCTTGGAGTGGGTCACCTGGAAGCAGTTCTCCTTGTCCGCATACTCGGTCAACTCCGAATCGTACAGCGGGATCTTCACCGGGCGGCCCTGGTACTACCCTCGCCCCACCACCCCATCCATCCATCAGCTCGTGTCGTGCGGATCGTGCGTGTCGTGCGGTGTCGTGTGTATGAAGTGAACCTTGTCGGTGAAGACGAAGAGAATGCCGTCCTTGAGCACGCAGTAGCGTTTCTTGAAGCCCCACAGCGTCTTCTCGGCGAGGTAGCCCTCCTTTTTCTGTGGCCCAGCAAGCGTCACGAGCGTGAGCACAGCTCTGGGCGCCCAGAGGTGGCGCGGAGCAAAAACGGAGAAGCACGTGCACGCCCAGAGTTAAAAGGGGGGAAAGTGTGTGTGTGCGGACGTACGTCGACGTCTTTGCGCGAGATGACGGAGCCGGTTCGGCGGTCCTCGAATGCCGGGCGGTCGGCGTCGGCCGCGGAGGTCGCCTTGAGCTTTGCGATGATGCCCCTCAGCTGCGCCATCCAATGCCCACGCGTCTGTACCAACCAACACCAATGGAGATTTTTAATTAGTCAGCCATTAAATAAATAAAAAGAGAAAGAAGCGTACGTCGTCGCTGTCGGCCTGGAGAAGGTAGGTGCGCTCCAGGGTCTTGAGCTGGAAGCCGCCCTTCTTGCCCTTGATCACGTCGATCACCTCCACGTCCGCCAGCGGAATGAATCCGTTGGCCGTCGCCGACTAATGAACCGGGTATCAGCACCACACACACACACACACACACACACACACACACATAGCGCACACTAACGAGTGGCGAATGGAGAGGCCATGCGCGTACTTTCATCCCGGCAGGCGGGCGTTCGTTGTAGTAGAAGAGGCGCCCCTTGTGATGATAGAACCACCGCTTCTTCCAGGTCTTGATGGCCCCCAGGTCGCCCTTCTTCCACAGGTAGCCTTCCAGCTCCACCGATTCGGCCTCCCCATCACTGCTCATCGTCGTGGGCAGCGCCGGCAGCTTTTGGCTCGGCACGGGCGGACGACCGCCGCCCGCAGCCGCCGCGACGGCCACGGCGCCGGCGCCACCGGCAGCCACCGCCATTTCCTGCTCCTGTTCACGGAGCAGCTCCTCCTCGAGGCGCAGGACCTCTTCCTCCTCGCGGCGCAGGCGCTCCTCCTCCTCGCGCTCGATGCGCTCCATCTCGCGCTCGCGCTCGGCGGCCTCGCGGGCCAGGCGCTCCTTGGCCTCGAGCTGCTCGCGGTCGGCCTGCGAGAGCCGCGCCCGAGCCTCCTGCGACTGCTTGTCGCGCAGGTCACGCGCGCGCTGCTCCTCGTCGCGCCGCTCGCTCTCCTTTTGATCGCGCTCGCGCTGCTTGCGCTCGCGCTCCTCCTCGAGCTCGGCCAGCACCCGCTTCTCGATCTCGGCCCACAGCGCCTCCTCCTCGCTCCGCTCCTGCTGCTCGCGCTCCTCGGCCTCCTTGAGCAGCCGCGCCTCCTCCTCCATCAGCTTCTGCTCCTCTTCGAGCAGCCGACGCTTCTCCTCTACCATGCGCGCCTCCTCCTCGCGCCGCACGCGCTCCGCCTCCTCGCGCGCCCGCCGCTCCCTCTCCTCCCTCTCGCGCCTCTCGCGCTCCTCCTCGCGCGCCCTCTCCTCCCTCTCGCGCTTCTCCCGCGCCTCCCGCTCGAGCCGCTGCGCGTTGAGCCGGTCGCGCTCGGCCCGGTCCTTCTGCTCGCGCTCCAGCCGCTCCTTCTTCATCCGCTCCAGCTTGGCCTTCCAGTCCGGCTGCGCGCTGTCCTTCGGCGGCTCGACCACCGGGCCACCGCCCGCGGCCGCGGCCTGGTACATCGACGCCCGCTGGTGGATCGACATCCGCTGTGTCTGCGGGCTGCTGCCGCCAGCGGTGGTGTTATCCTTGGGCTTGGGCGGCTCGAAGGCGGCGGAGGCGGCGATGGCGGCCTGGTAAGCCGAGGCGCGCGGGTTGGTGGAGGTGACCGCAGCCGCGCCGGCGGCGGGGCGCTGGGACCACCGCTCCTCGCGCGCCTTCTTCTCCTTCTCCAGACGCAGCAGCCGCAGCCTGTCCGCCTCGATCTTGGCCTTCTCCTTCTCCTCCTTCTCCTTCGCGTTGTCCTGGGCTGCCGCGAGGCTTCTCTGCTTCGCCTCCGCCTCCTCCCTCTCCGCCTTTTCCTTCTCCTCCCTCTCCCTCCGGGCCTTCTCCTCGGCCTCCTTTCTCTGCTTCTCCCGCTGGGCGGCGGCAGCCTTGGCCGCTTCCTCCTCCTCCTCCCGCTTCTTCCGCTCCAGCTCCTCGCGCTCCAGCCTCACCCGCTCGTCGCGCTCCCTCTTCTCGCGCTCCTCCTTCTCACGCTGCTCGCGCTCGACCTTGGCCCGCCGCTCGGCCTCCTCCTCCTCGCGCTGCTTGCGCTCCCTCTCCTCCCGCTCGACCCGCGCCCGCTCCTCGCGCTCCCTCCTCTCCCGCTCCTCGCGCTCGCGCTTGAGCCGCTCCTCCTCCTCCCTCTTCTCGCGGGCCTCGCGCTCCTTCTGTGCCCGAGCGCGCTGGAGAGCCTCGAGCCGCGCCTCCCGCTCCACCTCCTCCCTGCGACGACGCTCGCGCTCCTCTTGCTCCGCGGTCTCCCTGCGCTCGCGCTCCTCGCGCTCCCTCTTCAGCTTCTCCTCGCGTTCCTTGCGCTCGCGCTCCTCCCGCTCCCTCCTCTCCCTCTCCTCCCGCTCGCGCTTCTCCCGCTCCTCGCGCTCCCGCCTCTCGCGCTCCTCCCGCTCGCGCTTCTCCCGCTCGAGCCGCTCCTTCTCCCTCGCCTCGCGCTCCTCCCTTTCCCGCCTGAGCTTCTCCAGCCGCTCCTTTTTGACCCGCTCGGCCTCCGCCTCCGCCTCTTTCCTCTTCCGCTCGGCCTCGGCCTCGGCCTCCTTCCTCTTCCGATCCGCCTCGGCCTCGGCCTCGGCCTCTTTCTTCTTTCGCTCGGCCTCGGCTTCGGCCTCTTCGCGCTCGGCCCGCTCCCGCTCCTCGCGCGCGCGGCGCTGTTCCTCCTCGTCCCGCTCACGCTGCTCGCGCTCCCTCCGCAGCCGCTCTTCCTCCTCCTTCTGCTGTTGCTGCTGCTGCTGCCGCTTGCGCTCGGCCTCGGCTGCTGCCTGGGCCTCCCGCCGCTTGCGCTCCTGCTCCGCGGCCTCGGCTTGGATCCGCCGCTCGCGCTCCTCCTGCTCCTTCTTCTTTTCCTGAATCTCGCTGAACACACACACGCGTTCAGTTGTGCTGCCACATCGCCAGATCTGAGGTGGCGTACAGCAATTTGTTGCGGTTGCGCTCGAGGGCCTCCTTGGTCTCTTGCTTGCGAAGGAAGGGTGCGGCCGCGCCGGCGTCAGCAGCGGGAAGAGGGCCCTGGGCCTTGTTGGGCGCCACGGTCTTGCGCAGGCCCGCGGCACCGCCTCCGCCGGCCATGGCGGCCGCCATCATGGCTGCGCCCATACCACGGCCGGCGCCAGCGGTGGGGGCCGACGCGCCGCCGGCTCCCGGTCCCGCCATCATCGCGATGACCGCTGCCGACGGCGCGGCGCCGCCCGGCGGGGGCGCTTCCTGGGCCTCGATGAGGAACGACGATTTGGCAGCCACCGCTGGCACCTGCTCAGCCGCCACCGTTAGAACACACGACACGCGCGCGCGCAACCACCCACGGCACACGCGACACACGACACACACCTTTTTGTGGTGGCCTCTCGTGGGTGGTCGCCGGCTCTTGCCGCCAGCACCCTTGACCATTGGCCGGCCTTGGTCAGATGCGTGATCTTCTCCGAGCTCTCTGCAGGCGCGCTGGCGGCCGGGGCAGGCTGCGCCGCGGCGGCGACTTCCTTCCGGACGATCGCGCCCGCCTGGATCCTGGCCGAGCGCCTGACCTCGCGCTTGTGCTCGAGCTCGGTCTTCTTCTTCTCAAGCTCCTGGCGCTTGCGCTCGAGCTCGGCCTTGTCCTTCTCCTCCTTGGCCTTCTGCATCCGCTCCAGGTTGCGCTGGAGCATCTGCGCCTCTGTCTCGCCGGGCCTCATGGCCCCGGCGCCCGACGAGGCCGCGGGTTGGGCGCCGGCAGGCTGCCCGGCCGTAGCACCCTGGGTGATGGTGGCGATGCCCGCTCCGGCCCGCTGGTCGCCGCCCGGCTTGTTGAAGAAATGATAGAACTGACTGTGGCGGGTGACATGTCCAATGTTGCGAGTTCGTGAGCGTGCGCGCGTGCGTGCGTGCGAGCGAGCGTGCGTGCGTGCGTGCGTGATGCCGCACCTGAGATAGGTCATGACGGAGAATTTGTCGGGCGTGGCGATGAGCATGTCCTCGACGTCGAGCAGCTGGGGGATGCCCAGGCCAGTGGCCGCCCGGAAGGCCGTGTCCAGATTCTTCTCCCGCTCACCTGCGCCGTACCACCATATGCATACAAACCCGAAGCGCAACGGCCAGTGGCACGGACAGCGAGATCGGTGAGCCAACACAGCTTTGCAACGTGCGTCGGTACCGATCGCCAGCGCGCAGCGAAATGAAAATGTAAAATAGTCCACTTTGGGTCGGCCACTGTTGGCTGGGGCCAGTGCGCGGTGGTGGCAAATATCCTCCATTTCCGTGCAACAAGAAGGCGTAGCACTGGACAGCGCAGGCGGGGTGCAGATAGACAAAAGACCAAAGCTGGTCGTGATGGGTGTA
The DNA here is from genome assembly GCF_000313135.1 of Acanthamoeba castellanii str. Neff. NCBI lineage: Eukaryota > Discosea > Longamoebia > Acanthamoebidae > Acanthamoeba > Acanthamoeba castellanii. The sequence continues at coordinate 330,757 of NW_004457586.1, forward strand.
GTGGGTGGGGCTGGGCGCACCTTTTTTGAGGACCTTGAAGTCGATAAGGCCGGGCCGGTGCTTGTCCACGAGGGCGCAGAAGGCCAGACCATCGGCCCAACTGGTGGTAAAGTTGCGAACGTCCACCCCCGCATACCCCGCTGTAGCTCTCTGGCACCTGTGTTTATTTTAATCATAATAATCAGATGAATAAATATCTTGACACAAGCGAAGCCCCGCGTACCAAAGCAGTAGGGCCTCTTGGCCTCGCACAGTCGCCATGGGGTAGGGTGTTGCTGCAGGGGGTACAACACAAAGTTGTTTTTCAAATTTTAATTTTAATTTTCACCCTTTTTTTGTGGGGGTAGGAGTGGTATGCCAGGAATGCGAGCAATACAACGCTGAGCGAGAAGGCACAACGATCAGATTGTACGCTCACTGCGCTAAAACAAGAACGAGTTTCATTCAAGGAGCATGGGAGTGACCCTGAGCAAGGAAGATGACATGCTCGACCAATTTTATGGGAGGGGCTTGCGGGAGCTCTCGATGAACGGGAATTTCAGCTCCCTACCAGAGGAAATCATCCTCCACATCTTCTCCTTCTGCGATGTGCGATCTGTGTTGGAGGCTGGCACCTTGTGTCGGCGCTTGCGGAAGGTGGCAAGCGACGAGACAATCTGGAAGACCATCTTCAAGGCCAAATGGGGAACTTGCCGATCGCGCGAGGAGGGAGGGATCGACCAATACGATTGGCGCGAGGAGTTCATGAACAGACAACGCTTCGTGCTCGAGAAGAAGAGGGCGAGAGCCGATGCCTCTACATCGGGCAATAACACCAGCCTCGCAACACAGATCTGGGACTCTGTGGTGTCCACCCTCAATCCCTTCGTGCCCATTCGCAAACGTAAGGTCGTCTTTGTTGGTCTCGAGGCTGCTGGCAAGGTACCTAGCACCCCTGCTCCGTTGCTTTGCTCGCTACTCCATCTGTGGTGTACCAACACGCGCCTGTTCGCGAATGCACAGACCACCTGCTGCTTCAGATTGCAAACGAACGGACCCGACCCCAACTACTTCCCCATTCCTCGTCGTACGTCTGGCCGACAACGTTGCCTCCACTGGCGCTCACGCTTCCCAACAACAACAGAGTGCTTCCCCCCGATCGACGTCTTCCAGACGCGCGAGCTTGAATTCGTGGCGTGGGACGTGGGCGGCTACAAGAGCAAGTACTACGACAGCTACAGCCACCGCGTCTTCGCTCCTCGCCTCCAGGAGTGCGAGGCGCTCGTGTTCGTTGTTGACGCCTCTGAAGACGAACGCCGCATGACCGTACACACATGCCCTCTCCTTGCGCGTGATTGTGAGGCTTTGGCTGACACGACTCGACTCGACTCGATCACAGGAGGCGAAGAGGGAACTGTCGGCCGTGCTGGAGGCCAAGATGGAGGCCATGTTCGAGAAGTCGCTCAACCTCTTCGAAAGGGACAACAGGCCATTCCCCGTGATGGTGTTGGCCAACAAGCAGGATCTTCCTCGCTCCCGAAAGGCCGACGAGGTGTCACGCTTCTTCGCCTCCTGCTTCGAGCCCTACGAGAACGTTATCTGGACGTGCCGGGCCGCCTGTGCCGCCAAGAAAGAAGCCGAATGTATGCTCATCCACCGCTCTTCCTCTGCACACCAAAGACACACCAACGACACACCACACGCATACTTACCATTATTGGCAGGTCTTACGGAGGCGGTGTGGTGGCTGCTGTACGAGATGGAACACACCCGTTGATCCTCATGTTCACCCACAACCACCCATGTACATCATTAAATCCCTCCGTAGAGGAGAGTTGTAAACTCGTTACGTTGCTCTGGTCTTGTTGTGCGATCTTTGCCGCGTGCGTGCGTGCAACGTAGCCTGCCATCGTACGAGGCCCAGCATGTAAACATTTCAATATTTCTTGGGGTGGTGTACGCTCACCCCAACGTGTCTCCCTCTCTTCCCTCTTCCATGGCCAGGTAGGCTCGGATGAGTCGGCACTTGCCACATTGGCAGTCCTTCTCGTGCCCAGGCATCGCTCCCTCTTCGACCGCTTCCGCTTCCGGTTCCACCTCCTTCTCCTCTTCCACGCCGTTCAAGCCTTGGAGGGGGGGACGAACACGACGCACGAGTCAGCCATTGAAGGAAAGAGGTGCGCACAGGACACGTACTGGTGGTGTCGGCGGCCGGATCGGGGTCGAGCTCGCCCAGGTCGATCGAGAGGTCGTAGAGTCGCGAGTTGTCGTCAGCGGTGGTCATCGCCATGCTGCCCGTTATCGCTGCATTGCACGCACATCATCTCGTAGGCGGACACGACACCCAATACACACGGCACACACGACACGACACCGACACACACGACACGACACGACCAACGACACCCAACACACACGACACGACAAAGGGGGGAGGGGGGTACTGGTGTCGGGGTTGACTGGGAACCCTCGATCGGCGGGGAGGAGGATGAAGGTCTGCTTCCAGTGGGTGGGCTTCTCGCCCGGCGCGGTGGAGAGCACCACCACCTGGCCGCCCGTCGGTCGCATGTCACCCGAGTCTGCCGCTGCGTCCGAGCCCTGCACCGCCTGCGACTTGCTCTTGTAGGTGTGGTGGGGGTCGAACGTGACGTCGAACCACACGCAAAACCCGTGCATCGTATCGTCCCTTTTAACAATAAACGAGGACGACGTCAGGGAAATTGACCAATTCTGGTGTATGACGACGCAAGTGGCGAGAGGGAGTGCAGTACCGGAGGATGGGCAGTTCAAAGTTGCGTTTGATTCTGCGCAATTGCTGCGGGCTCACGGAGAGGCAGTCGATGTCTTTCACCAGCAGGGGGTGAGACAGGAGCTGCTCCTTCTCGACCGTGATCTGAATCTGTCTCAAGTTACCCCCCCCCCATTGCACGCACCGCCTGGATGAGCGCACGTCGCGAGAGCCTTCTTCGCTGAACACCAGGAGCGGTGGTGGCGCAGGGGTGTACCTCGGGCTGGGCCATCAGCTGGGCCTTGACCGCAGGCAAAAGAGCCGAGTAGTCAAGCCCGTACACATCCTCCCAGAAGGTCACGCTTCGCGCGGTCAAACAGAACGCGTAAGGCCGACATGGTACAAACTGCGTGTGCGGTGTGTGCGGTGGTGTGCGTGTGCGTGTGGTGTGTGCGTGTGATGCGCAGGACGTACTGTTCTTCGTAGTAGCTGTCGAGGTTGACAGGCGCCAGGAAGATGCGCGAGCGCGAGGGGAACACCAGCCCGCCCTCGTTAAGCCACTTGTCGCGTGCGTAGAGCACCGAGTCCAGCATGGACTCGTGTAGCAGGTAGAACCCCATCCACTCGCTCACGATGATGTCCACCTTCTCCGGCAGCTCCACCTCCTCCATTCGCCCCTTGATAACCTGTCATGGCTCAGCTCGCGCGTTAGCTGCTGCTCCTGCGAGCTGGTGCTGCAGCTCCAGGCCTCAGCGAGGTCAAACTTTGATACCTGGATACGATCGGCGAATCCGTTCTTCTCCACCAAGAGCTGTGCGACGTTGGCCATGTTCGAGCCCTCGACGGCGTAGACCTATGGATGGTTGGGTCAGTGACACTGGAAAAAACAGTGCTGCGCAGTCTGACTGAACCTTCTTGGCGCCGGCGCGGGCGGCGAACATGGCCAAGAGGCCTGTGCCCGTTCCGACGTCCAGCACCACCTTGCCCTGGAACGCCTCCTTGTTGCCCTCGATGGCCTGCAGCACGAGCGGGCCATCAAAAAGAACACAACACGCAATGCTCTCTCTCAAACGACCGTGCTCAACACACAACGCGGCTGATCAGTGTCGTGTGCAGTGCGGAGGGTACCTTGCGGTAGGCTTCGCTTCGCGGCCGATCGCGTAGCATGAGGTGGTGCACGCCCAGGTCTTCGTAGCTCTCGAAGTAGTCCTCGGCCGCCACCGTCTTCGGCTTCTTCTGGCTGGCTGTTGGAGGCGGTGGTAAGAGGGGGAGGGAGTGGGGTGCAAAGTGGTCCAGCTTGCAGTTCAGTTCGTACCGTCAGGAGGGTAAGATGAGTTCCCGCTCGGCGCCAGTTCGCTCTCATTCCGCTGTCTCTTACGGCTGGATGAAGAACAAAGATTGATTAATCTTTGTTCTAAATAATGGAAAGCAAATGATCGCCATGCACACCACAGTACAGTAGCAATGGACTACCTCGGCTCCTCCATGATGCTAGATCTCCGGAAGCGAGTAAGATCTGCAATGGCGGGATTGACAACACTGAAATAATCAAATCAAAATAAAATAAAACTCTCCGGCGATTTCGCTTGTTTGTTGCAGATTGCGAGGATGTTGGCGCGTCGCGGAGTGAACCCTCGATTGGTGGGCCTGGAGGGCCGCGCCGGCTCTGTCTCCCGTTATGGCATCGCTTCCTCTCCCGCTGCGCGTCATCTGGCATTTCCCACCCGCACATTTGCCACCACGACCAGATCATCTTCATCTTCATCTTCCAGCGCCCCGTCATTGGCACGGCGCCGCCTGCCATCCATCATTTCGCGCGGCAGCGTCTTCTCTTCCACCTCTTCTTCTTCTTCCATTTCTTCCTCCGTATCAGCGGCGATGCTCATTCGGCATGAGCGGAGGTGCTACGCCACCGAGACTGTCGAGGTATTCCCCCAAAGCTTGATGGATTGAATCAAATTCAATTTTTTAAAAAATAATGAACGATGATGATCGCACACAGGAGGGCGCTACTGCAGCGGCCGAGGCGGCGACACAGACGGGCGCGGCGGTGGAACGCGGCAGCGATGCGATGGCCTCGTTCATCGCGGCCGACCCGGTGACCAGCTTGACGCCGGCAGCGCTGGAGGTGGTGGAGCGCACGACGAGCTCGTTCCCGCCCATCAACTGGCTCGTGGACGCCATGACGTTCGTCCACTACACCGTGCCTCTCTCGTGGGCCGCGACCGCCGTCTGCTTCACCCTCGCCTTCCGTACCATGATCTTGCCTGCCGTACGCCATCCGAGTGGTCCCTTGACATTCTCCTGATGACGCTCACCTTGTCGTGTGCGTGTGTCATGTTCAGGTGGCCCTGACGATGCAAAACAGCGCCAAGATGCGCGCCGTTCAGCCCGGTACACACGGCACACACACACGACACACACGACACACACGACACACACGACACACACACACGCACCACACACACACACACACGACACCACACACACACGACACACACACGCACCACACACACACACACCACACACACACACGACGCACACAGTGTAAGCTTTTTGTTTACATCCGTGCGGTGTCGACCACAGAGCTGGAGAAGATCAAGGCCAAGTACGGCCCCAACGTCGGCAAGGACGTCAACGTCGCCATGCAGTACCGCGAGGAGGTACGGCTGTGGCCCCACCACAAACCCAACGCGCCTCATACCCGCCTTGACCGCCCTTCCGCGTCCATGCGCGTGCTGGTCGCAGGTGAGGAAGATGATGGCCCAGTCCGGCGTCAGCATGTGGAAGACGATGGTGCCCTTCCTCGTGCAGACGCCCCTGTTCGTCAGCTTCTTCTTCACCACCAGGAAACTTGGTACGCGCTAACGCTCATTCATTTTCATTCATAAATAATTCGTTGCGCTGACCCCTGGCACTTGTAGCTGAGGAGGAGCCGGGACTTCGGGATGCCAGCTTCCTGTTCTTCAACGATCTGTCGGCGGCGGATCCCTACTACATCATGCCCATCCTCACTTCGCTCACCATGCTCGCCACCATCGAGGTACGCAGCGCGCCCCCGAGCCATACAGTGACGCAACAGTTCGCGCTCTACGCGGCCAACTGACGCACAATACTCCCTCGGGTATGTGTATGTGTATGTGGAACACACAGCTGGGCTCTGATGGTGTCGGCGGTCAGAGCAACCCGGCGCTCAAGAACTTCCTGCGACTCTTCTCCGTGCTCGCCATTCCGGCCACGTCCAGCCTTCCCATCGTACGCGCCCCTCTTGTCCCTTGGATCGACGTCGTGTAGCTTGCTGACGTGCGACCACTTCGCGTTTTCTCTCCTACGCGGCGGCAACAACCAGTTCACGCACATCTACTGGTTCTCGTCGAACTTGTTTTCGCTGTGCCAGCTGGGCCTGTTCAAGGTGCCCTTCATCAAGAAGGCCCTCGGCCTGCCCGACTACCAGGGCGTGTCGCCCATGCTGGGTAGCTCGGACCCGCAGCCCGCCAAGCCCGAGGTGACCTTCCAGCAAAAGCCCAGGATCATCAGGACCAAGAACCAGAAGTAGAAGGAGAACAGCGAGCACTCCGCCTTCGTCATCCATCGCTCATCTGACCAAAAATGAAGCGCGTTCGCCATATGCGCCGTCGCCTGCAGGTGGGTTGGGATCAAAGCCTCAACTGAAAAAAGAAGGAAGGAGATTGCGGCAGGGAGTCGAGAAGGCATGCTAACCACTACACCACAGTGCCGACACCGTAAGCATCGACACCGCCCGGAATCGAACCGAGGTCGCCAGCGTGACAGGCTGAAATTCGAAGTACTCCCATTGCACTACGCTCCTTTCTCAGCATTTTAGACCGTCCAGGCCACCTCCCTGCTGCGTATTTTCTTTCTTGTTCCAATTGCCATGCGGACAAGGTGAGGCCCTGCAAGTTGACAAACCTCCCTTTTCTTGGTGGTAAGGCAAGGCCTCAATCGCAAGCCGTCGAACCGCAAGGAGGCCCATGCGCAGCTCACCATCGTCTATTACTCATTCGTCTTCGAGGAAAGACCATATCTTGACGGTCTTGTCGTTGGCTGTCACAGACACATTGAGATGATGAGTGACGAAGCTTGTGAGTTGCTCAAGGGGCTCTGGGAAGGGTACCGCCGGAAACAATGCGTCGCGAAGAGCAGTGGATCGAACGGACGCGGTCGGCGTGTTGCGTTGCGCCTGGTACTCCCACCACGAAGTGCGGTAGCTCTTGCTCCGCTGTGTGCTCAGTCCCTATTACTACAGCACGACACACGCGCGCATACCACCGTTAGGGCATTGTGGAGCGAATTGGCTGGGGACTGCAGTGGCCGCTCACCCTCGTCAGCGAATTCTTCAAGGCGCGTAAGGTCGAATACGCGGATGGTGCAGTCTCGTGAACCGCTCACCAGCTTCATCGTATCGAATTGCAGTTCGCGTACAGAACCTGCCAGCACACAGTTGCGGCACTCGCCAGCGTTAGCGCCGTATGACCGGGCGTGCGTGCGTGCGTGTGTGCGATACCTGTGTGGGCGTTGAGGGTTGTGCGCAGTTTGCCGCCATCATAGATCTGAATGATGCCGTACGTGACATGGCCTCCACCCACCTGCAGCAGTGGTGTGAAAAGAAGTCTAACATTTACCTAGCGGGCGGTCGCGGGAATGGAGAGAGAAGAGAAGAGTACGATGAGGCGATCGCCATGCCATTGCAGACACCAGATCGGGTCATTGCGTGGTAGAGCACTGCAGAAAAAGGATTTAGTGTCGCGGCGCGCGTGCGCGTGCGTTGTGGCCGGCAAGTACTCAATAGTAGAGACCAGCTTGCCGGTGCGAAGGTCCCACTCATGAACCGAGCCGATATCCGAACCCGAGACCAGGCGATCTCCTTCTCTCCCAAAAGTGATTGTGAGTGGCCTATTCAGAATGGTGTGTGTGTGTGTGCGCGCGCACCCTGAAACTGGAAGCAGCGGCCGCTCTCGGCACAGTAGGCCGATGTGGGGATACTAAGCACACAGTTGGCATTTTCCAGGTCCCACAGTCGGATATCCTTCAGCGACTGTGAGATCATCCTGTTGCCCTCGATCTGCATCATCCACGGCCCGCCCTACACGCATATATATCAACATAAAAACGTATAAACATGTTAAATATAGAAACACAAGGCCTTTATCCTTGGCCGAGTAGGCTTACCCTGTGACCCTCGAACTTCTGGATGAGCTTTCCTCTCTTGTCGAGGTCGAACATCTTGATCACCCGTTCATCGGCGCACGACACCAGCTTCGAGTCATTGTCGATCAGCCTGGAGCGGATCGCACACGGAGCCAACACAAAAATTAAGCAACCACGGCGCGCGGAGGGGACAGAGTCGGTCTGAACGTCTGAGAGATCTGATTACCTCATGCATCGCACAAGCCCGTCGTGTGCCTCGATCTTGGCGGTCTGTTTTCCGCTGTTGATGGTCCATTGCGTGATCTCTCCCGATTCGTTGCCGCTCAACACGAACCCTCGCTCCTCTGCCGAGAGCTGCACGCAGCGCACCGTGTCCGAGTCGGAGAACGTCTTCACCGACAGACACCGCCCGTCCCGCCAATTCCTGTTTGCCCTCAAGCCACAAAAATGGTGAGCTCCATCAACAACATCTCAGGTACAGCACATAAGGGCCACTCACCTTTCTAGGGCCCGATAGTGCTTGAAGTTGGACTGCCAGTTGGCTGTAGGAATCCATTGCACCGTCTCGCCCATCCATCGGTGTGCTGGAAAGTGAAAATGGAACAACCTGCGTTTGCACCGGCGGTCGTGACTGGTGCGTGAGCAAACACGCCATGCAACACGACGCACAACGGTGCGGCCGCACATGCGGGAGGTACCGTTTCCACAGGGCATCGTCAACGACAAAATCGCGCCACCAGGTGTTGAGCATGCCCACAGAGTAGAGCAAGTCGGCCGGCCCGCCGAGGAGGGACATGACGTGGAAGGTGACTTCATCGGGCAGCGCCTCGAATGCGCCTCGCTGCGTGGCCCCAGACTGCTCTTCGGCTTCTTCGTCGGCTGCGACCACGGCACGTATGTCAATAAGCAGGCGCCGGAAGGGGGGGGGCGAAGAAATACTGAGAGAGAGATTTCGAAGGCCTGCTTCAATGTGTTGGCCGAAATTGTGGACAGCCTCGGGCGGAGGCAGCAAGGCACGCAATAGTCGGTCCGTCATCTCGCAGCTGGAAATGCACGCACAACAGCGCAGCGCCACTTGTTAAGATTTCGCAAACAGTTTCCGAAATGTGGCTCTGGTTGGCTGAATTTGGTTTTGGCCGCTTCTGCCGGTCGGAGCGACCAAATTCTGGTTTAAACGGGGAATGATCGGGCAATGCACGAAACACGCCCCGACACCTTCCCCATAAAAACGCCTGTGCGGCCTTTGGTTGTGTTATCAGCAAAGCAAGAACATCAGGCGTGGCTTACCGACACACGCACCACACTCGCTCAGCTAACTTCACCTTACCTACTACTACAACAACCATGAACCATCAGCAACAACAATCCGCTTCCCTATGCGTCAAGATGACTATTGTGGCCACCAATGAGAACCGCTTCATCGCGCTTCCGTCGCCGCCCGCATTCGCCCTCCTCGTTGAGAAGATCAGCACCGTGTTCGATCAGGTCAACAAGGCCGCCGTGCGCATCCACTACGTCGACGACGAGTCCGACAGAGTGGCCGTGTCCTCCTCCGACGAGCTCGCCTGCGCTCTCTCGCTCCTCCCCGCCGGACGCCAGCTCCGTCTCTTCGTCTCCACCACCTCTACCGAAGCTGGCCCCGCTGCTCCCCAGCAGGTGCCGACCCAAGAGCTGAGCGACCAAGTACCCGCCGAGCGCCCAGCCATCGGTGCGGCCTCCGATGTCGACGATCAGCCCAAGGCAATCCATGACGAGGTGGAGGACAACATCGGGACTGATGGCGAGGGGCAGCTCATCGACGTGCTAAAGCGCAAGCTCTCCCAGGAGGCGGACATCGTGGTCGGCGTCAATGTGTGCGAGAAGCAGTGCCTCCGCGTGCTCGCCAGGTTCGGAGGCGATCTGGACAAGACCGTCGCCGCACTCGCGGGCTTCCACGAGCGGAAGCAGCAGCGCCACGCCGCCGCTAACCACAACAAGACCAATAACGACCACCACCAGCAGCAGAAGAAGCGCCCGATCCCGCCCAGCTCGAGGCCCTCCACGAGCAGCGCCAGGCACGCCGGGCCGAGAGGCTCGCGGCAAGACTCGCCCGCCAGGAGCAGAAGAAGCAGCGCCAGGACAGCAACGACGACAGCGTCACCACCAAGAAGAGGATTGACGCGGCGAGCGTCGAGGCTCTGGTGGCCCTCATGGCCGACCTGGGACTGGCCGTGGGCACGGGCAGGTGCATCGGCGCCCTGCGCCGGGCCGATGGCGACGTCGACGCGGCCAAGGCCGACCTGGTGGACTGGTGCGCCAAGCGCCAGGAGCGCCAACGCAACAACGATAACAAGACGACCACGGCACCGATCCAAGGCCAAGAGACCGTCGAGGGCGACGACACCGACAAGAAGAAGCTGCTGACCCAGCTCGACCAGATGGGCTTCGGCGCGCCGACCGGCAACACGACAAGGCGGCCGAGAGGATCAAGAGGCGCAACGAGCGCCTGCTGAACAGGTTCAACGGCGATGTGGACCAGGTGGCCAGCCTGCTCAAGGCCAGGAGCGCCAAGGTAGAGGAGAGGACGGCCGCTCGCAAGGTCCACCAGGTCGAGCGTCCCCGCGGCAGGCGGTGCACTGCTCAAGCCACCGAGGAGAAGGCCAAGGCTTCGACCGCCTGCTGATCTCGCACCACAACGCACCAGCTGTCTGAGCCCAAACTCTGTTATCACTGATCTTTCCAATAACAAGAACCAACAGGCATCTTCTTTCAGAGCTACACTGTCGAACTTGCATGAAACATGAACACCACAATCAATTCTATGTGTAGGTGGTGCCGGTGGCCCTAGGGCGCCTGCCAGTAGAAGTGGAGGGTGACAGAGTTGGTGAGGCTGTAGGGAGTGTCGTCGAGCGCGAATGTCTTCTGCCAGCCTCGCTTCGTCCGCATCACTGCCGCCAGCGGGATCTCCATTGTGCCGTAGTCGTCCGGGTAGCGCGACGCGTCGTGAGCAGAGACATACAGTGTGGACTGGGCCGGATTGACGTCAAGGCTGGGCACGGCCAGAGACACAAAAGAGGTCAGCTTCGAAGATGACATGATACAGCACAGGCAAATAACTGGGGTGGGGGTGGATACAAGATGAACTTTTGGCAGAAGCCCAGCTCGCACTTTTTGCCGCGGGTGCCTGTTTTGCGCCACGCCGTGGGCTGGCGCCCGTCAGTGCCAACCCCCAGCCTGACGTAGCAATTCTCCGCCCTGAACACCCAACACGACCACCGTCAGTAACCACAGACAGACACACTCGACCACTGAAAGGGCGCGACAACAGGGAACGCAGATAAGTATACCTCCAGCCACACTGTGAGTCGATGTAGGCACTAAGCACTAATGTTGGAGAAAATGATTACATTAACAAACTGGCAGGAGCGTGGTGCAATCAAGAAAGAACGCTAAGGGCCGTACCGGTGACCTTGAGTGCGCCCACAGGCAGGTTGCGCAGCCCGGTCACCCACTCGGTCTGCCTGGCGCGCCACCTGGCGCGTCTCGCCTGCCGGCGCTGCTCCAGCACGCGCCTACGGTCCGGTCGTGCGACATGGCAGGGGATGACGGATGTGCTCGCGTCCCATGTGACCTCCCTCACGACGCCCACCGCCACGGTGCGGCCGAGATCGGCAAAGCAGAGACGGCCGAGGTTACCGCTCGAGGAGAACAAGTCGAGGCACAGTGGCTGCAAAGGAAACGTGAACGTGAGACTTAGGAAATGTGTATGTGCGCTGTGCGCTGTGCACCACATGTTCATGTGAGGTGTGTACTTGTTTGGGTGTCAGCTCCGCCATGCAGGCCATGCTCGAGCGTATGGATTGGGGGTCGTTTTCGATCAGCTGGCCCGTACGCTTGTCGATCTATGGAGGTAAGAGGCCCGAGAGCGTGAGCGAGTAGAGTTTAACAAAAACCCAACCATATTGCGATTACCTCATCCGGGATCGTACCGACGAGATGAGTTTGAAAGTGCATGGTACAGTGGCTGTGTGCACGCGCAGAGTCGGCGTGTAGCCTGATTTAAGCATGCCCGGGTGGGAGATGATGATCACCTGCGACTTGAAGGACTTGACCCGTCGAGGTTGGTCGCCGCCCTGTGGAACGATCACGCTGCCTCGCTCCACCAGGTCGACCAGCCGCGGCAGCTCAGCCTCTGCCGCGATCATGTTGGTAACCTCCTCCGCCTCCGCCTCCACTTCTGCCTCCGCCTCCGCCTCCGCCTCCTTCTTGCTTACGGTGTCCGAGGCCGCAGTGGTGCGCAGCCAGCGCAGCCTGACCGCCACGCTTTCGTGAGGTCCTAAGACCGCGCGGCGTGGCTGGTGATGAGATTCGATCGATTCAACGATGACGTCACCGTTGACGTTGCTCGGTTGGATGACCACCCGATCGCCCACGGAGAGCTGGCCGCTCACGATGCAGCCGCCCACGAGCACATCGCGGGTGTCGTGTCGATAGGAGCGCCGGTAGACCTTCTGCACCACCATGCGGGCGGGTCGACCGACGTGGTCCAGCCGCAGGCCCGGCGGGTCGAGAGCCACGGTCTCCAGGGCCTGCATGAGCGTGGGTCCCTTGTACCAGCTCATCGTTGTCGACTGCGTGAACACATTATCACCTGAGTTGGAATTAAAAGTTAGCAAATCCGGATGTGTGAGAACGAGTGCGGGCGTGAGACCTGTGATGGCAGATATGGGGATAAAGTGGGTCTGCGCGACGTTGAAGCCAACCCGCTTCAACGGGAGGGTGACGAGCTCCTTGGCGGCATCATAGCTCGACTGCGCGAAGTAGACGTTGGGATGGTCCATGTGCGTCACGCACACGATAACCTTCTTGACGCCCATCGTGTAGGCCAGCAGCGGATGGTTCTTGGTCTCATCGATTGGCGACAGCTGCCAATGCACGCCTGCTTAGCTCACTTTCGCGTACTTGTATGTGTCGGGTTCGGTGCGTACCTCTTTGGTCAGAGCGGAGATTACCAAGACGCCGCAGCGGCTGCCCACGATGCCCGCGTAGAAGTTCTTGACGCCCTTGCTCGCGCGGCCTGTCCGAAAGCCCGATGGTCAACTCACACACACACACACACACATCGGGTTTCGGACAGGCCGCGCGAGCAGGTGGAAGTACCTGGGACGTCGATGAGGGTGATGCGGCGCGAGTGGGACAGGCTCATCAAGCACTCCTGGGCGTCCAGGGTGGGCACGCCCACTTCGCCGTGCGGTTGCTGCTTGTCCTTGTGCAACGATGCCGAACCGGAGGAGGCCAGGTTGAGGCGGAGGAGCTCGAACAGGGCCGTTTTGCCCTGGCCCGAGGCGCCCATCAGCGCCACGGGTGTGGCAAGACCAGCACTCAGGTAGACTTCCTTCCACACACTCTGCCCGTTGGATTCCCTGGCCCGCTTCTCTGTAAACGCAGTCAACTGGTGGTTGTTGTTGTTTGGTCAGCGACTGTGTTGCCAAATGCAAGCGTGAGAAGGTGGCCTTTTCACCTGGGTGAGTTGGTCGGGAGGGAGAGATTGAGCCAAGGAAGCGAAGAAGGTGGTCTTCCAGAAGGCCTCTCCCTGCAGGGCATCGTGCCACGTCCTGCAAACCAGCCCGCAACGCGCCACCCCCGCCCCCACTCGCCGCATAACCTCCCACAGCAGTTCTGCACAAAAAGCAGCACTCGATTATTCTTGTGTACAACTTTTACGTGGCAGCCCCAAACCTGTGGCGCACCTGTAGGCAAGGCAGAGAAACCATCACTCGCTTCCATCTTCTTCCCCCCCAGGGCCGCAGTGGCTTCGAGTGGTTTATCTTTATTTTTCAAACCTGCATTTTTCTCGGTTCTTGCTTGAGAGAAATCGTGGGTCCCTGCTGGTGTGCAGACTCAACCAGGACGATGGAGAGACCACTTGCGCAGCTGTCGCTCTGCCCACGTACGGAGCACTTGGAGGGCAGCTTCGGCGGCACCAAGCCGGACATGAGGAGCCTGACCGAGGTGGGCGGGCTGGTGGCGCGGTTCGAGCAGTATGAGGCCGAGAACCGCGTGGAGCAGTGGGAGAGGCTCAACGTGCTGGTGCAGGAGAAGCTCGACGGGCTCGGCGTCTCCATCTTCTTCAAGGAACAGCATCAGCCCGTACTCAACTATCGGCCCTCCCCACACCGTACCCGCCCCCACGCCATTTCCTAAAATCTGCTGTGGAGTATTCAAGATGTTTTTTTTTCGTCAGCGCAGCGGCGGACAAGGAGGAGGATGAGGCCGACTTCAGGGACTTCCAGGAGTGGGTCTACGCACACGAGGAGGACCTGTTCCGGGTCCTCGGCAGCGACCGCAGCTTCGTGCTGCACGGGCAGTGGCTCGCCGGGCGCCAGCGCGGCGTCCACTACTCGCGCCTGCCGTCGCCCTTCGTCGCGGTCGACCTGATGGAGGCTGCCATGGCCCACCGCTTCCTGGCCTACGACCTGATGGTCGAAGTGCTCGGCAGCGTGGTGCCGGCCGCGCCCGTGCTGTGGCGCTCACGCCCCGCCGCGCCCTACGCCCAGCCCATCGCCACCACGCCCGGCGCCCACTTCAACGGGCTCCAGCAGCGCATCAAGCTCCCGCAGGCGCTCACCCAGACGTCGGCCTTTGGCGACGAGCCTGTCGAGGGCCTCTACCTGCGCATCGAGCGCGGCGGGGAGACCACTCACCACCGCTATAAGCTCATGCGCCAGACCGAGCGGCCTGATGACCGCAGGCGCGGACCCAAGACCAACGTCGTGGTTGCCAGCTAGCTGGCTCGCTCTGGGTCAAGGGACTGTTTGTCGCGCGCAAAGGCACAAAAGAAGAGAAAAGAAAAAAGAAAAGGGGAAAATAAATTAAATAACAAATCCCTCACGTGGAGCTGGGCTCAGTCGAAGACGCCTTGTTGCTTGAGGGCGGCGATGGCGTCGGCGGAAAGGCCGAGGAGCTCGCGAAGCACCTCGCTGTTGTGCTGGCCGAGCACTGGCGCAGGGCCGCGGGGGCAGGGGTTGGTGTGAGACATCTTTACCGGATTGCCCATCAGCTTCACCGTGCCGATCTCAGGTTGCTGCGAGGAGGTGGGCACGTTTCTCAGTCAATAAGCAACGACGCGATGTAAGGGCCAGAGAGCTGAATGAAAGTACCTCAACTTCGACGATCATCTTGCGGTCATGTGCGACGTGCTGATCGTTGGCCACGTCGGCCAACTCCTTGATCGGACAGGCTGGAATCTGTAAAGCGAGCTGGTCAGCTTCACAAGAGAAATGAGTGTCCCTTTAGTTTGGTGGGCATACTCGGTTCTCGAGGAGGAGGGTCACGATGTCTTCAATCTTGTGCTGCGATGTCCAGCCCTCCACGAGCACCTTGAGCTGTGCATGGTTCTCCAACCTGCACGCGGGCCACACCCTCCGTTTAGCGAGGGAAAGGTGCTGGTGGTGTGCGTGCAAGAGTGTGGTTACCGCTTGGGGTTGGTGTTGAACGTCGGATCGGCAATTTCGGTGGCCATGCCGAGAGCGCCAGCGGTGCACGCAACAAAGCGCTGCCAGATGGCATCGTTGGCGACGGCGATGATGACCCATCCATCGGCCGCCTTGAACGAATCGTAGGGCGCGATAAACTCATACCTGTGTGTTGTGGTGTGAGTCGGGTGTAGTTAACAGGAAGGCTGGCTGATGGTAAGTAAAGGCTGACCTGTTGCCGATCCGAGATGGTACGGCGTCCTCAATAAATATCTTCTGTACATGCTGGCTCATGGTCGTGAACAGCGAATCCACGAGGGCTACGTCCACCAGCTGCCCCTGGCCCGTGGTTCTTCGCACCTGTTTATGCCATAGCACGCATACAACAAACACACGCCTTCAACATTGGTGTATCGAGATTGGAGAAAAGGCGTGAGAACGGCGAAACGGTACCTGGAGCGCAGACAACACGCCGACGCAGGTGAACAGCGCGCAGGTCATATCGCCAATCGCGGTGCCTGCGCGTGTGGGCGGGGAGTCTGGCCAGCCGGTGATGCTCATCAGGCCGCTCATCGCCTGTCAGTGAGAGTGGGCGGTGTCGTGCCAGTCTGTTCAGGCCAGTAATGGTGGAACATGCGACTTGACGTTGAAAGTACCTGGCTGATGATGTCGTAGCCGGGCCGGCTCTTGTAGCGGCCCGTCTGGCCGAAGCCGGAGATGGCAGCATAGACGATGCGCGGGTTGACCTCCTTGAGCTTCTCGTAGCCGAGCCCGATGCGGTCCATAGTGCCCGGACTGAAGTTCTCTATCACCACATCACACTTGCGCACGAGGTCTAGGAACACCTTCTTGCCTTCCGCATTCTTTAGGTTGAGGGTAATGCTCCGCTTGCCCCTACAGCACGAACGCCGCATGCGGCTCGGTTCATTAAACATGTCCCAACTCAACGGTTGATGCAACACAAGTGGAACTACAGCACGCAACATAAGGTGAAGGCAGACGCAGCACTGACCTGTTGAGGTTGACGTAGTAGAGGCTCACGCCGTCCTTGAACGGCGGAAACTGCCGGGCGTCGTCGCCAATGCCGGGTAGTTCGAGTTTAATGACGTCCGCACCCATGTCCGCCAGCAGCATGGTGCAGAAGGGACCCGCGAGCACCCGCGTGAGGTCCAACACACGCACGCCCATGCGACCTCCACCCTCCACTCCGGCTTCGCTCTTTGCATCACCTGCGTGAGGGACATAATATATTTAATATTTCTACCAATACCACTACTTAATCTAAAATGATTACATAAAGAATGGGAACCTTGCTCTTGGCCCCCTGCCCTGCTGCGGAGTGCGCGCAGCTCCTCTTCAAGTTGCTTTCGGGCACTTCGCTCTTGCTCGAGTTCGCGCCGCAGTTGCGCCTCCACCGTGTTCTCCATGCTGCTAGCAGCGCAACAAATAAAGTCCCAAAGAGACCGAGGTCGGCCACATTATTTTTTGTATTTACAACTTTTCTTTTTTGATTTGAGTGGGATTCGAACCGGCAGTCCAGCTGAAGATACCTCGGGCGAAAAGCCCCGAGGATCTCGTTGAATGAGGTGTCATGCGCCGAGACGGGCGAAACTGAGGGGCTGATGAAGGCGTGATGATGGTGTTGGCGCCTACGGAATGCAAGCGAGTCGCGCGAAAACATGTGGGCATTCGGTGGAGGAGGAGTTCGCTTTGGCTGTACACAACACCAGCTCCTCCGTCCACTACGCCACAGGGCAACAACCGTAGAGAGGGCTCGAAGCTGCAAAGGCTCGTTGAACGCCGCCGTGAAGAAAGCAAGTAGGTGAGAGAGCCTCCCAAACCCAAGCCAGCACACCAACTACGATAGAAGCAACTATTTTACACACCACCCTCTTCAATCATCTTCTACCTCGAGCCTCTTCCTCTGCACAACGAAAAGTAAAAACAACACAGTCGCGACGATGAGCGCTGCTACACAAATCAGCATGGAAGAGGTAATGGTGGACCACAGAGGCCGAGCAGAGCCGGTAGATGGCATGGACGAGGAGAGTCTGTCGAACATCTCGAACAAACCACCTCAGATCTCAACAACGCCTTCGACTAGCCCCATACTTGACACGAGCGCCAACGCAACGAGCAGCAGCGACGAGGAAGAAGAAGACAGCAGCCACCGCCTCAACAACCGACAGCAGGACCGGCAGGCGGGCGATGAAGAGTCTTCGGAGGATGGCGACGAGGCCAGCTCGTTCATGAACGCCGACCTCCAGGCCTGCCGCGAAGGCGCACTCGCGGGCATGGTGCAGCGGGTCAAGCCCTACCACGAGCGCTACGTCGGGCAAATCCGGAGAGGCCGCTGGGAGGGCCGCGGTCGGCTCGTCTACAGCGCCGACGATCCGCGGGGCCGCATCGACTACGACGGCGAGTTCCGCGCCGGGCGGCGACACGGCAAGGGCAAGCTCCGCTGGCGCAACGGGTGCATCTACAAGGGCTCGTGGAAGGACGACATGATGCAGGGAAACGGAAGCATGAAGTGGCCCACTGGTACGGCTCTCTACATTGAAGTTTCGAGGTTGAAGATACCAAGGCTTACGCGGGCGTGTGCCACGTGCAGGGCAAGTGTACAAGGGCGGGTGGGAGAACAATCAGATGCACGGCGAGGGAGTGATGACGTGGCAGAATCCGCAGGTGCGCTACGTCGGTTCGTGGTGGAACGGCAAGCGATACGGTCAAGGCAGGATCACCTTCGCCGAGGACGATGAAGCCGAGCGAGTGCACTACGAAGGTACAATGCTGGCTCGCCTTGGTGCTCTCTGTTTCGCCTGGTGGCTCACCTCGATCTGCTCTACCACGTTAGGTTGGTGGCAAAACGACAGGAAGGAGGGATGGGGCGAGATGGTGTGGAAGTCGGGCTCGCACTACCAGGGCGAGTGGAAATCGGGGCTGAGGGACGGCTTCGGTGTCCACACCTTCCACAACGCTGACAAGTACCCTATTCCTTTCCTCTCTGCCCAACGAAGCTCTTCTAACTTCTGATCTCCTCCCGCAGATACGTGGGCCAGTGGACCAAGGACAAGCGCACGGGCAAGGGGGAGCTGCAGTTCGCCAACGGAGACAAGTTCGAAGGCGAGTGGGTGGAGGACAAGAAGCACGGCAAAGGCGTCTACACCTACGCTCACGGCCGCATCCGCCACGAGACCTGGCAACAAGGGTGCCGAGTGGAGGACCCTAAGCAAAAGTACATCTCCTCGCTCGCAGGACACACGCACATATCAGCGCTAACGGATGGCCTCCTACCACAAC
The DNA here is from genome assembly GCF_000313135.1 of Acanthamoeba castellanii str. Neff. Taxonomy (NCBI): domain Eukaryota; phylum Discosea; order Longamoebia; family Acanthamoebidae; genus Acanthamoeba; species Acanthamoeba castellanii. The sequence goes on from NW_004457586.1 coordinate 349,387, forward strand.
TAGGTTCATGGTACAATCGTTGGTCGTGTTGTGCGTCGAGTACGTGGGGAGCAACCCGGAGCTGCTACTAGCGGACAAGAGAGTACGTCAGTCGCTATTCCTGACACGCTTACTCATCTTGCTTACTGATTGAACCAATCTCTCTTCATCGGCGATACAGTCTATGTCCTCGAAAAGGAGGACTAGCGTGAGTGGCATGAGCAAGATGGTGATGGATCTGGTGACGAGCCACGGAGCTCGCTCCAAGAGCACGGAGAAGGACGCCTCTGAACGCGACGCCGGAGACTGGGAGCCGAGCAGCGATGCGCTCGCCCAGCTCGACGACAACACCACGTCTGGAAGCGCCAGCGGCAAGGAGCGCAGAGCTTCTTTCCAAGCCAGGCAGCTGGTGGACCCGGGCTATGCCCTGGAGAGTGCCGCCACAAGATCTATGCTGTCTTCTTCATCTTCATCGTCGACCAGTACGTCTGCGTCGAAGCGAAGGCGGAGCAAGAGAGGGTCGACCCCCGGCCCGGTGCTGCCCCAAGAGATGATGGTGCTCGTGGAGGCCTACATGCAGAGGATCGCGCAGAGGAAGCGGGTCGAGCAGGAGTCGCAGAACCAGAAAAAGGACCGGGAGAGGGCTGGCAGACGGCGGATCGCCAGCTGCCTCGTCCAGTGAAGATCGCGTTTAGAGTTGTAGATAAGACTTGTCGGCACAGACGGAAAGAAGGAAGAACTCGATTGGCTATCTTATTTGTCGACAATTTATTTTGTGGAATTCAAAGATTGCAGTGACGGTTGGGGAGTTTGGGTTGGCTGTGCGACGGGAAAGGAGAAGTGTACTGTCCGTTTGGGCTCGAGCGGCGGTTTTAATGGACATAGCCTAGCCAACCGCATGTCGAAGATCGCAGATGTTACTTAGCGGGCAAGAGTGTTGTCCCTGTAGCCTGTACAACCGAGTTCATCACCACGCCTTTGGCGGTGGACTTCCCGCCTCGCGGATGAGCCGTATGGGCGCTCATACTGCACTGTGGTCCCTATACTACCTCACATATGCGCCCGGCTCACTAACTCCTGCCCACACCAGATAAAAGGGACGCGAAGGTGTGCTGTTTGCTCATCCACCCAGCGATCCACACCACCTCATTCACCAACCTCGCTTCTTTTCCCTCAGCCGAAAGGAAGTCGACTCACTATCAACAGACTCCCCACTCCAACCCACCACATCACCATGGCCTCAATCTTCTCTCGTTACGGTGCTCTCTGTGCGCTTCTTCTCGTGGTTCTCGCCGCCTTCTTGGGAGTGGCGGTGGCCAGCGACAGCTGCGAGTGCCCGTGCCCCTGCGACTCGGACAGTGGCAGCTTCGCGGTAACGTGGTACAGCGGCTCGAGCGTGTGGTGGCTGGCGGTCACCATCCCGGGCTCCAGTTCGGTCAAGATCGACTGCGGCAACGGCCAGGGCTTCGTCAACATGACCCCCGGCTGGGCATCCAACATGTGGACCTTCTCCTCGGGCAACGGCCAGGCGTGCAAATCCAGCGTCCAGTTCATCGTCAATGGCGGCTCCGCCCAGTCTGCCACCGCGCCTTTCTAGAGAGAAAGCTTCGCTCAGTTTGACTTGTCCTACAACTCGGATCTTGTAAATGCAACTCCAACTCCTTTGTACAAAACGATTTCCCAGTCCCATCGGTCTTGAAAGGTGGTGGTCCTGTTGGCCAGACCAAAAACCGGACAGAGAGGGGAATGGGCGGTTGGATACGGCCATACTGCGCAGAAAGCACCGCTTCCCATCCGAACAGCGAAGTTAAGCTGCGCCAGGCGGTGTTAGTACTGGGGTGGGCGACCACCCGGGAATCCACCGTGCCGTATCCTTTTTTCCCTCTTTGCCCCCCCCACTGCTCTCCCCCATATCCCTTAGAAAAGAGCCTCGTGTATTTATTTTTATTTTGCCCCACAGAACGAAAACGCCACAGAAGGTGAAGGTGCACGCGAGTGGAAGCAAGAGGCGAGGGAGCAGCGATGGAGAGGAAGACCAGCAACAGTGGGGTGGTGGCTGCCTTGGAGACCCCAACGGGCCTCCGCTTCCCCTCCATCGAAGCTTCGCGCCCTGCTGCCGCCCCTGTCTTGGAGGAATATTTTGGTACCTATTTTTTGTTTATATATTATTTTTTTTTTGGAGGCGTGTTGCACCCTCGCTTTCGTTCTCCCCCCCCCCTCCCTCAGCGAGCAGGAACTCCTGGCCCAGCGTTTTCTTCGTCGGGGTTGTGTTGTGTTGTTTTGCTCCCCTTGCCGCATTGGTGGTTGCTTGTCCGATTGTTAAATGTTATTTTTAATGTTTTCTGCAGTACGCCCCTTGTAAGTCTGACCCACCTGACTACTCCAAACCCAGGATTCATGTACATTGGAGAGATGCTGAAGGAGTGGCGGATGAACAAGGAAGAGGTGACCCTGGAGCGACTGCTTGCGGAGGCCAGCAACGATCACTTGCTCTGGGAAGCCGAGCGGGCCAACCAGGAGCTCATCCTGTTGTACGCCTCCTCCCGCACCACCGCAATGCAACGTTGAAGTGTACAACATTTACCGTTTGCTCGACGATGCGTCATTTAGTGTCAACCGCGAGCGAGTGGTGGACAAGATATTGCAGTACGCTTTCAGCAGCAACGAAGCCAGCCCGCAGAGCTCGCCCTCAAAGATGGATGCGCAGCAGCCACCACAGATCACCCCGTAGTGCGCCTTCTTGAACTTCTCACTTCTTGAAGCCCATGAAGCTGACGTGCTCATTACTGCGCAGTGCGGAGATCAAGAGTTTTTGTCAGGACTTGTTATCATTGGAGGTGAGGCAGGGTGGCGTCTTTGACGATAGCGGCCAGACCAGGATCATCCACCACCTCTTCTCCTCGTTCTTCACACCCGAGGACGAAGACGGCAAACCGCGATTCCGAGCGCCACCACCGGAAGCCGGTACCCTCCTCCAGGTGCTGGCCTACCGACCACAATCCCGCGAGAAAGTACGCGCGTGGCCACCATTCTCTACATTGTCCATCTCCTTCGCCTGTTCGCGCTCACATCATTTACTGCGCCTTACCAGGTCCTCTCGTATCTTGTCGATACGCCCGCCGAGATGTTTGTGGACTTCTTTTTGGTGCATTTGGACCATCTGATCGTATCGGATGTGCTCACGACCCTGGTGAGCCTGCTCAGCGAGGCCCCGCCCTCGGCCTGGCTGCCCACCGGCGGTCCGCGAGTGCTTCAGCTCCCGCTGTCAGAGTTTGACGTCAGCCCGAGCCTGGTCGACGCCTTCAACGAGGTACCACACTGTGCCACTTCAACACACGCGCTCGAGCTTTGTCCTGTCCTGTCGGTGGCTGACCGGCTTCTCGTCCGCGCGCAGTGGCTGATTGCCGGCAGTTTTGTAGATCGGGTGATTGCCACCATTCTCCGACCCGATGACGGTGATGGTGGTGGCGATAAGCGACGGCGAGCCGAGATCACCGAGAAGGTAGTCCTGGTCGGGGCGCTGCCAGTGCGCAGATAGTGAATGACTGACATTCGCGTCGGCTCTGGCGCAGGCGTTCGGGTTGCTGGGGCAAGTGGTGATGATCGCGCGGTCGCACCTCCACATTGGTCAAGACCCACCACCCATCTTCTACGAGCTCATGGAGGAGACCCGACTCAGGCCCTTCCTCCGCTCAATTTTGAAACACCAGGTACGCCCCTCCCCAGTCAAATCCACAAATGCCGCCACACAATATACCAATCGGCCGCTGAGCGCTTTTGGGGGGGGGGGCAACTAGAACGACAAGGTGGTGGGCGAGGGGCTGGCGCTTCTCTCGTCGCTGTTGGTATGCGACCGAATGAGCGAGGCCGAGAAGAGGAAGAGGGCGGAAGAAGAGGCGGAGGAGTCCGCGAGCAACAACCAACAACCTGAAGCGGCTTCGTCGACGGCTTCGTCTTCTTCCGCACCATCATCAGAGATGCAGGCCGCAGCGCAGAGTTATGGGGACCTGCTGCCGCGACTCGACGGCAAGGCCGATGACGGTTCGGCATTCGACCGAAGAAGCGGAAAGAGCGAAAGCGATCAGGTGAAGATGCCGGAATCGCATTTCAACGAGGTCCTCGTGGAGGTGCTCAGAGACAGCCTTCCGACCCTGGTGATGCGATTAAGGCCGGAGGAAGCGTTGGAGGCGGGTAAGCCCGACTGGCAACGCGAGACCGACGCCAAGCAGGCGGAAAGCGATGCGATGGTCGAGCAACGGAGGCTCGAGAGAAAAGGTGGAGGCGAAGCGACGATAACAACAACGACAACGACAACCAACGGAAAGCAGCAAGTTCAGACACTACAGAGGAAACGACCGTTTGGATTGCTGCGCTTGAAGATCGCCGAGTCGATGCGCGCGCTGGTGTTGCACTTCACCGTTCCCTCAGCGGACGACACACTCGCCGAGGCGTTCTTCACACTGCTCAAGTCGTTGAAATTCCCTACTCTCCTCGTGGTACCTCCCCTCTCTTTATGTTGACACGACACAACACGGCCGCACATTGACACGCACCACCGCATACGCAACTGCACGACCCGGGTGTAGGCCACGACATTGAGACTGACCTAATTGAATCTCGGCATTGACCATCACAGGAGCTGCTGATAGACAATCCTCGCATGGACATTCTTCACACAGTCATCATCCAAACGCTCAAGCCCATTTTGGTGAAGGACAAACCGCGTTCCTTCCTACACGCCGTACGTTGGCCTGCCTGCCTGCCCCGACGCGCGCACTTCTTTGCTCTCTCTCTCTCTTCGTCGCTGACTTTTTCTTCTGGTGTTGCACATCATGATGGAGCAGGTGGTCAAGGAGGGCTCGTTCATTCGTCAGATTGTTCAGATCCTGCCTCTGTGCGGACTCACGAGGTTCGCTCCCAAGTCTTCTCTCTCGTCGAGCACTCTCGGAGCTAAACGCTTCAACCCACGCTGCTGCTGTCGCAATAGGAGTTCACCAGATGGGGAGTTGACTGCGTTGCGACCACCGGTGAAGGAGATCATGAACAGCCTCACGCGGACCTCGCTCAGCGATCCCGACCTGACCTCGCTCCTCGACGGTACTGATCTCTCCCGCCGGCCTAACGCGGCTCTGCGAGATGCTTACTTTTTTCTTCGGTTGGATGTGGTCAGATCAAGGCTGGTGGGATCAGGCCGTGAGCACCAACTCCGCCGGACCCGCGCCTCCCGCTTCGGCGATGGTCCCCTTCGCTTAGCTACGGTCTTGTCAATGAAGCCTTCGCCATGACTGGTGCCTGCCTCACCTTTATTTTCTTATTATTCTGATTATTTATTGGACAGATATTTCAGCATAGGGGGGGGGGTAGTGGAGATGACCGACGGTGTTGGGATGTATTTATTTATTTTCTAATTTTCTTTTTAATCCAGTTTTGGCTGGTCCTTCCAAAAATGGCAAGTCTTATCCAAATACGAAAGTCCAGAAACACACCAAAACAAAGAATCAAGAGAGGGAAAGGAGGTGTGTGGAAGAAGAAGAGGAGGAAGGGGCGACAGCAGTGATCTCTCGTTTCTCTTTCTCTTTTCTCTCAGTTCTTTCAACTCTCTCTCCTCAGCTGGCTGAAAGAGAGAAAACCGACTGAGTCAAGCGACGGTCGATCAATTAATCGATCAAACAGAGCAGAGAAAGAGACCACATCTACGATTACACATCATCATGGCGCTGGTGGTGCGTGTTCACTTCCTCAAGGCCCCCGCGCGCAACGTGGTGGTAAAGGAGCCGCGGGAGAAGAAGATGCGAGCAATCAAGGACGAGGTCTTCAGTTCGCTCTCCCGCCAATTCAAGGGCGAACCCAGCGACTACGAAGGCTTCCTCCACCACCCGCGACGCGTGCTCGCCGGGGTGGTCGGTGACGACCCCGCCGAGGACACCACTGCCTCGACACGCGATGAATCGTCGCCGCGCCCCCCGGCCTCCAGCGCGGTGGAGATGTGCTGGCTTCGCGACGATGAGTATCTTCCCCTCCCCGACGGCGTGAGGCCCAAGGTACTCCCCCCGCCCCGGTCAATCATCAGCCTTGCGCATATCTTGGCGAGGCCGTGGCACGCCGTTTTATTCATTTCTTTTTTCGTGCGCACAGTCAACGCACGCACTCACAACACACGCGCAACACAACACAGTGTGATATAGAGCTGCGTAGGAAGCATCAGGTGGTGAAGATCAAGTGCTACGATAAGGCCAAGACGGTCCTGATTGACTTCACCGTCCCGCTGCGCGACTGGCTGCCCCTCGTGCGCAAGAAGTTTGACCGCGAAGACGACACCGAACTCACTCTTTACCTGTCCGGCGAGTCTCAACGTACGTTGTTGCTGCCCATTAGCCATCATCATCATCACCTTGTCTCACCTTACGGTCACCTTCATCTGTTGTCGAAGCGCTGGACGTGGGCCAGCCACTCTTTGATCAGGAGCAGCTGAGCCTCGGCATCGTGCTGTGCCTTCGACGGCCCGACGACCCCGTGGACAAGCCCACGCCCTGGTTCAAGCACCGCGCTGCCCTGTCTCTCACCCGCGGCGGCCTCCTACGCGACACAGCCTCAAATGGTAGCGGTTGCTTGGCGCACGCACACGCACCACTGCACACACCAACGTACCACCGGTCATGCTGACACTGTCTCTGGTGGGTGATGCGGTCAACCCTACAGCCAAGGGATCCACACTCAATTCCCCGTCAGCGATGTCCGCCGCGACCAGCGAGGATGTAGCCGGTGCACTCGTGCGTCTTCTTCGTCTTCTTCTTCTATTTCTTCTTCGTCTTCATCCATCACCTTGCACTTCCAGAGCTCCAACAGATACTGACAGTCTCCTCCGCCCGATATTAACGCAGGCATCGCCCAATTCGGCGATGCGAGGCATCATCTACATATACGCCAACAACAAGCACAAATGGGAGAAGCGATGGTTCGTGCTGGACAACGACCTTCTGTTCTACTACAAGAATGCCTCGGTACAGCCAGCCAACCTACTTACTTGTGGCGGTCAGCAGTGATTGACCACATACGGTGTGTGATATGTGTAATGCAGGAGGGGAAGGCGACGGATGTGATCGATGTACAACAGTATCTGCTGAAGGAGGGGGAGGTGAAGAAGAAATCCTACGCGTGGGACCTCATCCTCTCGCCCAACGCCAAGCTCGAGAACGTCGATGGCAAGAAGCTGCAGAACTACTCCCTCAAGTCCGAATCGGCCTTGGTACCACATAGTCACCATACACTGACACACACCACGCACGCACGCACGCACGCACGCACACGCCCTCACCACTTTCTCTCTCTCTTTCGTTGAACAGGAGAGGAAAGAGTGGATGGCGGCCCTGCAGAAGATCATGGATCGAAGCGGAAGCAAGAACGGGCCGATGCCCTCGCCTCCGCCACTGCTGACCGCCACCTCGGCCAATCTCTCTGTAAAGAAGATCAAGAAAGGTAGTGCCGCCTGCGGTTTCGCGTTGTAGATGAGTGTACTCACCGCCCGAGCGCGCCTCCAGATCGAGCAGAGATGCTCTTCGGGCGGCAGCTGGAGCTCGCTGTACACAACCCCGATGGCTCACAGATCCCTGCCCTCATCGTCAAGTGCATCAACTACATCGACAACGAACGAAGTACGTGTGTCCTGTTGGAGCACGCCCACGCACGCACGCACGCACGCACGCACGCACGCACGCACGAACGCACGCACGCACGCACGCACTGATGTCTCATTGGCTCGCAGTATTGGCGGTGGAGGGCATCTTCAGGCTCTCGGGTAGTGCGGTGCTGATGGACAAATACGCCGCCCGGTTCGACAAGGGCGAGGATGTGGACCTCACGCCGGAGCAGGACCCGCACACGGTGACCGGCCTGCTCAAGTACTACTTCCGAGAGCTGCCCGAGCCCCTCATGACCATCCCACTCTACGAACACTTCATATCCGCCTCAGGTGCGTCTTCATCATCACGCTGCCATTGTCATCGCCTCGCCTTTCGTTGAGCGGACGCGACAACTCACCTTTTGCGCGGAGAGCAGGCACAACCGACAAAGCGCTGCAACTGCGCTTCTTGCGCCATCTCGTCAATCGACTACCGCCCATCAACAAATCGCTTCTCCAGTACGGCCCAAGAGACCCTCGATGATGATCATGGTGGTGGTGGTGGTGATGATTGTTGTTAACCCTCTCGACTTTGGCTTTTGTGTGTCTACAGCTATCTCTTCTCCTTCCTCGTTCGTGTGGCCGCCAACGCCGACAAGAACAAGATGGCGCCCACAGTGATCGCCACAGTGTTTGCCCCCGCCCTGCTCAGGTTCGTGCGCAATAGAATACAGCCGCTCTCGCTTCTCACTTTCCACATCGTGGTGGCACCACCAGTCGTTGTATTGACCCTCTCTCCCCCCTCTCTCTCTCAAGGCGTGCTGACCAGGACCCGATCGCAGCGATGGCCGACACGCCAAAGATCAACTCCATCGTGGTGGTCCTCATCCAGGAATTCGAATACGTGTTCAGGGTACGCTGTTGCCTTTATTTAGGTTTTCTATTTAATTACATAGAATTAACACTAGTGTTAATTATTGTGGCCACCCGTTCAGGGCAAGGACATCGACCCGCGATTGACGGCCAAGGGAATGGGCGCTGTGTGCTGTCGGGCGCAACACGACTACGAGGCCAAGTCGCCCGACGAGCTCGCCTTTGCGCAGGGCGCGGTGATGAGGATAGTGGTGGAGGACCACACCTGGCCCTACTGTGAATCCAAGTCAGGTAACTGCAACGACACGACACACGACACACGACACACGCACACACGACACACGACACACGACACACGACACACACACACGCACACACGCACACACAACACACACTCATCGCACCCCTCCGCCCCCCCCCAACAATGCAGGGAGCTTCGGGCGGATACCTTCGTCGTACGTGCAGGTCATGACCATGGAGCAGAGCCAGGAATACGCCGAACAGCAGCAGATCAAGCAGAGGACGAAAAAGGCGATCGAGGTCCGACCTACAAGCTGCTGCGCCGCTGCCGCCAGCTCTCAGCCCAACCACCACTAATGGACTTGTTTCCGCTGCGTAAAAACAGGAAAACGAAGAACAGCAGAGGGAGCTCAAAGCGCTGAGCGAGGAGAACGAGGAGCTGGCGAAGGAGGTGGAAGAGCTCCTGCTCAGGAAAAAGTAACCACACACACACAACCGCACACTCACCACCGCACACCGCACAGTGCTGATGCTTGGTGATGTACAGGAAAGTGGAGTTGGACTTCTACATGCTGCGGGAGGTGCTGCTCCCGGTGATGGAGAAGAGCATCGTGATCCGGGACGAGGAACAGAGCCGCGACAGGACGGGGAGGAGGCCCCAACGGAAGCTGCCCGACGGCGACGCCGACAAGAAGGAGGAGGTCCTCCTCGCCGACTTCCCCAAATACCTCGACAAATTCTTCATGGTACGCCCACACCCCTGTACGCGACACAAGCGACACACGTAGAGTGCGTGGGCTCACCGAATGAGATGAGTAGGAGAGCGAGAACCATCGTAGGGCGCTGGACGCGGTGGGCACGGCGAAGGACCAGTTCCTGACGTCGCTCGAGATGTTCCTGGGCGCCATCCCCGTGGCACGCCACAAGAAGGAGAAGTACCAGAAGCTCCGCCAGTCGGCCCAGGTCATCAAGGACAAGACCAAGGCCGAGGCCTTCTGTCGGTACAGCACTGCTTTTGAACCTATCTTCGCCAACTCCGCAAGCTCGGGCGTGCACTCATCACGTGTCGTGTCGTGTGTGCGTCGTGTTGCGGGCCGTGTGTAGAATGGAGCTGAGCGAGCTCAAGGACGACATCATCAGGGATCTGACTGAGCTGCAAGGTGCGCTCAAGTTCTCCGTCAAGAGGTCGTGGACCGAGGAGGAAGAGGAGCAGTACTCCCCACTTGCCAAGGTGCCTACCAACCATGTGACCTGAACACGAACAGTGGCTGACCTCAGCTGAATTGCGTGCGTCTGCAGACCCTGATGCCCCCGATGCTGCAGCAGCAGCAACCGCTGTCGGCCAGAGGAAGCAGCAGGTCCAGTTCCAGTTCGAGCAGCAGCAACAGGGATGGACCCCTGCTCTCCGCCCGCGGCAGCCGAGAAAGGCCCTGAGCGTGGCGCGCCACCCGGCATGAGCCCAACCTCACCGCTCCAGCGTGCGTGTAGAACGAGAACATAAGATGTTACGCCCAAGTTGCTATTTCCAAGGCTTCATGCTACATCGGTGAGGCCTTCGCCCACATGCCGGTCGAAGAAGGCCAGAACGTCTTCTGCTGACGGACGCTTGTCCAGATTGGCGTGCCAGCACTTGCGCATCAGCTTGCTGAAGCTGGCAGGAGCGTCGCTGGGAATCTGTGGGCGTTTGCCCTCGAGCACCTCCAGCGACACGCCCATGAAGTTGCGCCCGGCGAAGGGTTCCTTGCGCGTGAGCACCTGCCACATGGTGATGCCAAACGAGTAGACGTCCGCCCGCTCGTCGTACTTCTCCCCGCGGATCACCTCCGGCGCAGTCCAGCAGGGAGTGCCGCATCGGGTCATCGTCGCATTCTCCTCCTTGATTCGCGCGAACCCAAAGTCGGCCACCTTGACATTCCAGTTTTCGTCCACCTGGCGTCAACGATGCACGTTTAGAGTAGGGTTAGGTCAGAACACCACCAGGTGGCCTACGACTCACGCATGTCAATGAGGGAGCGAGAGTGGTACCAGAAGGTTGGATGGCTTGAGGTCACGATGCACGATGATGGGCTTGAGCGAATGGAGGTAGTTGAGGCCCAGAGCGGCCGACCGGAGCATCCGCAGCTTTTGGTCCCACGTGAGCTTGATGGAGTGGTCGGCCAGGATGTCCTTCAGGCTGCCCTGCTTCACGAACTCCGTGACAATGCAGAGGTTGGGCTTTTTCACGCAGGCACCTGTGCCCCCCCCCACCACACGCAGCAGAGTTCTTACGTCAGTGCCGAGTTGCCCTAAAGCCGGCCAAGGTGGTGATAGTATGACTCGCATACCGATGAAGAGGACGATGTTGGGGTGGTGGAGCTCGGAGAGGAAGGCCATCTCGGCGCGGAACTCGAGCATGCGGCGCTCATCGAGCTTCTGCTTGATGAACCGCTTGACGGCCACCTCGACGCCCTTCCACTTGCCCTTGTAGACCACACCGTAGGAGCCGAGGCCCACCTGCTTGCCCACCTGAATCTCGCCGTAGTCGATGATCCACCGGCAGAGGTTGGCCGACGTGAGGAAGTTGTCCTCCTTGAACTGCATGCCTTCGCCCACCGTCGTCTGCATGTCGCCGCCATCGCGGTCGCTGCCATGCGCCGAGCCGGCGCTCCTGGTGCTGTCGTTGTCGTCCTGCCTGTCGTACGACCGCTTGGTGTGGCCCTCCGAGTCGCTCGACCGTTCGCCCAGCCCGTTCAAGTCACCTCCGTGCGCCACACCGCCGAAGAACCGCGCCTCGAGTCCTGGGACCTTGAGCTCAAACAGCTTCGAGCCTAGCCATCGCAACCACCAGGCACCACCACACAGCCTTAGCTACGAGGCCCCACCACCAAACAATAAAATGATGGGTTACGAAGAGAGTGAGTGAGTGAGAGAGATCGCACCGTTGGGGGAATCGGGCATCTCGAACCGGCCCAAGCTTCTGAGCCGGTTCTTGTGCGGGTGCCCACCAGCGGCGGTGGCCTTGATCTTCTCATAGACGGCTTGGCTGAGCACGATCTGACCACCGTGCGTCAGCGCGGTGATGCGAGCTGTGGCGTTGACCACGGGTCCGATGTACTCCACTCGCCGCGTTATCGGATCGCGCACCGCCCTGGGCGTTCCCACGTGCACGCCCATCCGCACGCGCAGTCCCTTGAACAGGACCCTAGTGGAGGGAAAGGGGGGAGAGATAAGCCGCTAGAGCCGCGGTGGTGGTGTGATGTGGGGGAGGCGTGTGGCCACGAACCTGTCGTCGGTGTCGCCCCACTCTTCGGCAGCACCGGGATGGTCCAGCAGTGCCTCCGGCCAGGCCACGGCCAGTAGTGCGCGCTGCACCTCGGAGCACCACGCCAGAGCCTCGCTGGGGGTGTGGAAGGCCATGCAGAAGGAGCCCTCGCCCGAGTTGCGGTCGCGGAGGAAGACCACCTCGTAGCCGCGATGCTGGGCCAATGACGCGCGCAGCGCAGCGTTGTGCAGAAGCGTGGCGTCGCGCATGGCCGCAGCGTTGAACTCCCACAGCGACGCGGCGCGCGTGATGTCCGTGAACACGATCGTCACTTCGCCTTGCGGGGCTTTCACCGGACCGGCATCGCCTGCCGCCCCAGGCGCCTCCTTCGCCGACGAGTGCGAAGACGACGAACCGGTGGACCCGGAGGTGTTGGACGGCATGCCCCACGAGCTATAGAGGCTGCGCCTCACGCCGGCCGCGCCGCCGTTGTTGCCCGAGTGCCCCGATGAGGAGGAGTGGGACGACGTCTTGGAGGTGAACGACGTCGCGCCGCCCAGGGCCGACGAAGAGTCGCCGTGCATGGACGACAGGCGCGTCATGATCTCGAGGAACGTCGGGCGTATGGTGGGGTCCTGGTGCCAGCAGCTGGTGAGCAGCTCTTCGTACTCGACCGGGGACGTGCCGTCCGACTCGGGGATTGTAGGCCGGATGCCATCCCGGATCACCGCCACCGCCACCGCGGCAGGGCTCATGCCAAAATAGGCTGTTCTCGGGTGAGGAGCTCCCACAGAATAATGCCTGCGCGCGCGCGGAAGACGACCAAGCAAGGTTTGAGATGTCGCGACGAGTTTGTGGTGGGAGGGAAGGGGATGTAAATACCGAAGCTGTAGACGTCGGCCAGGATAAGATCGACATCGGACGACTCGTTGAGGACCTCCGGGGCAGTCCAGTGCACGCTGCCAGCCACCTCCTTCCCGCCTCCCTTGGACACATCCTCCCGGAACTTGGTCAGGCCAAAGTCACTCACCTGCGCCCATCAAAGTTGGTCGGTTGGTTGGTTGGTGTTACAGATGAGGCCAACCGGTGGGCAGCTGAACCCGTATGAGAGGCCCAACCTACGGGACAGGTACAGTACCTTGACGTTCCACTTGTTGTCGAGCAGCAGATTGAGCGACTTGAGATCGCGATGCACAATGCCTGTCGCACATGAATTGTAGCAGTTGAGATGCGCCGTGAGCGGGTGGCTTCTTCTTCATGTATGCATGCAGCTCGGCAGTGAGAATCGTACCAGAAGAGTGGAGGAAGTGCATGCCCTTGGAGGCTTGGTAGGCCATTTTGGCTTTGAGCGCAAAGGGCAATTCTGGCACCAGCTCGTTGTGCAGCAACTGCACTCGAGAAGAGGAGCTCGCATGAGATCGCACGCAGAAATTGCTTGCACCAGCTGGGGAGCCGTACATCGTAGAGTGAGCCGAGGGTCATGAACTCCATGACGATGCACATCTTGGGCGCCTTGGTCGATGCCGCCATGAACAACACCACATTGGGGTGCCGCAGCGCCGTCATCACTCGCACCTGTATGACAATGATGAGGTGCTACGGGTGAGCGCAACCCAAGAGGAGCTGTAGTTGCCGAAGGGGGGTTGGGGGGGGGGTTGAGACCTCATCCTTGAAGCTCCTTTCGAGGTCCTTCGTGATCTTGTCCGACGTCAGCATCTTGACAGCAACTTCGGTGCCTTTCCACGTTGCGCGGTGCACCGAACCGAAGCCGCCAGTGCCCAGGTGTTCGCCGAGTTCGAGCTCGTCGAAATCGATCTCCCAGTCGCTGGTCTGATTGCTCTGGCGGCGAATGATGACGACCAGCACGATGATGAACGCCAGCAGCAACAGAAAGACGCAGGCGGCAACTGGAATGACTATGCCTGTTGCGCGTGTGCCAAACGATGGGACACAAAGCCACATAAACAAGAGTTCAGTCTTATAGTTTGTCGTGATCGCACTGACAGACATGGTCGAGAGACACCGCACACACCACACAAATGGTCGAGCTAGCGTACCGAGAATGATGGGAAGCGCGACATCTGCAGACGAGGTCGTGACTTCTTCGCAATACTGCCCTTCTCGGCCGTCGGGGCAAACGCAGCTGTGGGTATCGCTGCTACACGTGCCAACGTCGGAGCACAAGGCGCCATTGGATATGCAGCTGGCGAGGGTGCTCACCGGTTCGTCATTGCACGTGAACCCTTTGAGTTCGTTGAGCAGGATACTGTACAACGGCTTCACCGAAGAGGCAACGACGAATCCCTGCCTGAATGGAGGTTAGCGCCGGTGTGGCTCTACAGTTGAACACGGAATTACCATGCAAGCGGGGGAGGGGGCAGCACCTTTCGGCAATTCGGAGAGCCTCAGTGTTGGTCTGGGACCAGTAGGTGAAGTTGGCCAGAGCAGCTGCCTTCCTGCAGTCCTGCATGGTGCGCTTCCTGTAGATGATAGAACCGAAAACGGCAACAGGCCAGCTCTCTTTCCCTGGCCCTGTAGTCCGGGAAGGTTGTTCACCCCGGAGTGAGCCCCCACACTCGCGGTGGTGATATGCTCCAGCACGTCGAGGAGGGCGGACAGACGTACTCAGCAACAGCGAGGTGAACGTGGGATTGACCACGGAGCTCATATAGTCGCTCACAGCGCTTTGGAGCGATGTCGCGGAGACTCGGACCGGATTGCCTGCCGGGTTGATGAGCGAAGCCGCAGCTATGCCCTGAGTCTTGTGTGGCACACACAATGCGACCGGACGTATGTGTGAGCGCCGGCGCCCAACCATAAGAGGAGGAATAGAACGAGGCCTTTGTACGTACAGAGAACACTTCATAGGCCTGCCAAAAGCCAAACGTGTCGGCGTTGGCGGCCATCACAGCTGCGAACGCCGTGAGCGAGTTGGTTTGCACTGACCGGTTGGTGGCCTCGACCGGGTAGGTGACCAACGGGCCAGCACCCACCTGTAAAGCGTCGGATCGGGGTATGGGATTACTATGCCATAGAGCCAGAATCAGGAGCCTCATGTGGAACAGCAGTCGAACGTAGCGTACCTGCGTAGCAAATCTGGGCACAGAGGCGTTGAGCGCTGTCGTGGTTAGCTCGTTCATGGCATTACCGATTGTCACGGTAATCACGAAAATGGGTCGCTCCGGCAACGCTGCAGCTACAGTGGGAGAATTGAGCGCTTTTATCTGTGCGTCGTTCCACATTGTGATCTCGCTGTGGGTTGGGGTTAGGGTCATGGCTTTCAACTATTAATTGCAGGAAGGAAGAAAAGACAAAGAGAGGAGGGGCAACCTGAGGTAGATGGCTGCGATGGTGTCCATATCGAGTACCAGAGTGAGCCCAGCCTCAATCAGCTCCTGAACGTTGTACGCTGCAAGAGGGAGAGAGGAGCGAACGTGAGCTTAGCGTAAGGCCATCAGAATGTCGAGGACGCTGACGTACCGGGCGTTGCGGCGTAAATGGTGAGAGGCAGCAGGACCGCATCCTCCATCTGTGCGTACCAATCGGCCGACAGTCCGGTGCTGATGATGCCGAAGTCCTCGTTGTACGTGACCAGCTGCTGCTTGGCCTGGTTGGACGAGGCTTGGTAGTACTCGACTGCGGTGGTGGCAGAGGACCAGGCGCTGGTCCACGTTCGGACCACGGTGATCGGCGAGCCAGCACCCACGAGGTAGGGGACCGAGAAGGCCTGTTCGCCATTGCACTGCACAGTGCCCAGTAGATCGATGATTCGCTTGTGCAAACCGAGCGCCAAGGGAACCACGTTGAGGTTGGTGGCGGCCGTTGACGCTCTACGAGGGAGAGAAGAGACAGCTTAGGCGTGACCGCGCAGAAGGGGCGCTCTCTGCGTGAGGGGAGAGATAGGGTGGGACCGTACTGATCATTGGTTTGGACCCAGGCGACGAAGTTGAGCATCTCCTGGATGTCGGTGCAGTCGAAGACGGAAACGTTCTTCAGCAGCGCGAAGTAGGTCATGTAGGCCATCGGCCACGAGGCGTTGCCAGCGGCATCGAGAATGTCGACGGAGAAGTTGCCCCCGACAAACGCGTTCTGGAAATCGTTCATCGCCGACTGCACGGAGGTGACCGACGGAGCTACCTTCATCCCGGCCTTGTTCACCATGTTGGCCCACGAGACGTTGGCCTGCACGGTGTCAGCGTAGCTGGCGAACGTGAGGCTGTTTGTATTCGCCTGTTGTGGCATGGGCACAAGTGGAATGGTCAGCAAAACAGTGTTTCGTAGGAATAAAGGCTGCGCCACGAACACGCAAAGGTAGTTATTACCTTGAGCCAGCTGATCCTGCTGGCTGTAGAGTTGCCCGCCAGGACCATGGTGCCACTCTGCGCCGGGGGCAGCTTGGCCAAGGTTCTGTTGGCCGCAGCCAATGCACCCTTGAAGGCGGGACTGAAGCTCTCCAGAGACAGCTTGAGCACCTCGATAATCGTCATGTCGTTGGTATTATCGTTGTAGCCGATCAAGATGGGTTCGGCGGGCAGAAGCGTCGCCAGAGCCGGATTGGCAGCTTGGATGGCCGAGTCGTTCCACATGGTGATGCTTCCTGACCTGTTTAAAGGCGCGACAGTCGTAAGAATAACTGGTTCGCACCGCAACAGCCATCCAGGAGAAAGGGAGTGGCACCAGATACGGCCTAATGTGTCTCTCTCGAGCACCTGAGGAGGTCGATGCAATCGAGCAGTGCGATCAGTAGTGAAGCAGAGATAGCACTATCACTTCAACTGGGATGCGCCTACCAGCTGAGAGCCAGCAGAGCTGATCGCTGGGACGTTGTAGGCCATCACCAGCGCCTGGCCCATCAGCGGTATCTGCGCAAACTCGCCGTACTGCGCTTCCATATCAGCCGACACCCGACGATCGATGCACAGAAAGTCCTGCATTTGGAGGGAAGATGTGCCACACAGTCGTTGAACATGAGTAGTTGTTAACGGGAGGAGAAACATATCAACGGCTCGGCAAAATTCTAGTTGGGGGAAAAGGGAGGGCACCTCGCCACCCGAGGCGTAACCCTGGAACGCTGTGGTAAGGTCTTGGGCCTGGTAGGCGATGCTGAGGGCCGCCGCGATGGTGAGGCCAAAAGAAGGGAAGTAGAAGTAAAAGGAGAGACATACGTGACGTCGTCGCGGTGGTACTTGTAGGCGGTGGCCCACTCCGCCATCACAGCACTCGGGTTGGGTGAACCCGCGCCGTAGAGTTGCACTCCGTAGGCGGTGGCTTCGAGGAGGGAAGGAAAGAAGAAGAAAAGGGAGGGGGGGGTAAGAGCCGGAGCGCAAGGCGCAGAGGTGTCTTTAAGGTGTACCTTGGCGGAGAAGGACCAGGAGGAAGACGCAGCGAAGCACGCCGCGAGCAGCCGGCTGGTGCGCCATGTGGAGTGTGCGTGAAAGAAAAAGAAGAAGGCCACACATCACAAAGGTGTGACGAAGAACGCCCAAAAGTTGAGCGAGCACTCTCTGATACCGGACCCATCGGCCACTCAGCGAGTGGTTGCCGCACGCCGATACATTGTACGCGTGTGAATCACCTTAAAACGAGCTAAGGTCGCCTACTTGCAGTAGATTGGCTGTAAGAATTACCATATTGCACGAACCAATAGGGCGTCGCCACGGACAAGCAAGACAAGCTCGGAGATTGCACCGCTAGTATCTTGTGCCCTCCGCGTGCTTCGCGTATAATTCGAGTACCTGGAGAACACGGTGAGGTGCTGGTTGTTGGGTGTTGTACTGCATGGTTGTGGGTGCGTGCCGTTTCGGGTGGTGAAGCGTCCTCTGGCTTCTTGTCGGTCCGCTCGCGCTTGAACCGCGGAAACCGAAGCGACAAGCCTCGACCGTCCAACTTGACGGTTGAAAAGATTAGTGAGCAGGTTGTTGTTGTGTGCGAGCAGTGAAGGCCAAACGTAGAATGAGGTGTACCAGGTGGGCGGCAGCCGGGTAGGTCGGGGACAGGGATATTCCTGCGGCGTGCACCTCCCACACAAGGGTCGGCTTGAACCACACGTCCGGTTCGGCTCCGTAACGGTAGTAGGAGAGCGGCTTGGCCAAGAGGTTGTCGCCTTCATTGAGGTACTTGGCCGTTGCGAGCAGGAACTCGTCGCTAAACCCAGTCATGCACTGCGTGTCGTGTCGTGTCATGTCGTTGGTCGTGTTGTGTCGTGTGGTCAGCTAGCACGACCTGCCTGAGTGTGTGTGATTGAATACCTTGCAAGTGGCTTGATACTCCTCATTTTCGGGATCCCATACGCCAAGGAGGTACGACCCGAAGACGCCGGCTCTCTTTCCTCGTCCATAGAATCCGCCCATCACCACCAGATCGAGTGTGTCCGCGCACCCCTCCAAGTAGTCGCGCTTCAGCTGAACGTGAGAGCACGAGAAACAGAGCTTAGCTCAACCACACACCACAACACATGCACCACAAGCAGCCTTAAGGTGAGTACCTTGAGCCACTTGAGTGAGCGTTTGCCAAGCTCATACGTAGCAGTAGCCTCGGTCCAGAGCTTCACCACAAGACCTTCTATGTGGGCCTGCTGGAGGGAACTATCGAAGTGGGCCGAGAGCTCTTCCGCCGTGGCAGCAAGCTGAGAAGTAGCCATCTGAAAGCCGCCATCCACTGGGACAAACTCACTCTCCAACCGCTTCCTTCGCTCAACCAGCGGCAGGTTGACGAGCACCTGGGCCACGCGAAAAACCTCAAAGTCTTAGTAAATGCAAGAGCCCCCGACCGAGGCCGTCGGTGGTACACGCGTACCTCCTTGTTGATGTAGAGTATATCGAAAGCGTAAAAGCAAACCTGCACTTTGATGGCGTCGAGGTCCACATTCTGCACGAGGATAGGGTAAATGCGCCTGAGTGCTGCGATTGTGTCGTCGCAATCGAATGTCACTGCCCTACCTTTCTAGCCCGAGTCGTGAGAGTTTGGAAGGGGAGAATCTTCTTGCTCTCCCGATCGTAGGCCACGATTTCGCCATCTGAGATGAGAGGAACGTGCGGTCTCGACTTTAGCGACAAACACAAACACACCTTGACAGAGCAGGAGGAGGTACTGACCGATGATGTAGCTCTGTGTCGTTTCTTTTTCGTACTGCGCGCGCGCTCGTGTGAGGTTAGTGATAACTGTTAGAGGCACACATCAGGGTGAACTGCTGCTGTCCAGCATCTAGACAAACCTGAGGCAGGCAGGCGATCAGGTCGGGAAACTTGGAAGTGTGGTCCTCGAGCCTCCTTGAATATACGGCGTACTTGTTGTCCCCGACTTTGTGTATCTGGCAGTTCGCGGTGAGATGTGGACGCATGCAAACGAGCAGAACCGAAAGGAAGTAGGCTGCCAGGTACCTGGGCGCGCTCGCCGTCATATTTGTACTCACAAAGGAACTGCACGCCAGCGCCGAACCGAGCTACGATGTCTTCTGGTCCACTGCTCGGACTGCTTAGCATTGGCTTCACGGGTGTGCCTGGCGAACAAAAGGTTGCGTAAGCGTTGGATGAAGGTAAGGTCGCCATGAAAGCTGCCGCCTCGGGTGGTCTGGGCGGTGGGGGGGGGTTGCCTGGTATCAGGAGATGCTCGTGAGAAAGGTCGAGCAGGTTCTCCTTCTCGAGAAGGAGCGGGATGATCGAGTCGTAGCAGGGCATCTCGTTGAAGGCACGCGTGACCAACTTGGCTACGCTCTTAAACTCTTCCTTGGAGGGCCAGCTCGCTGTCTGCGTGCTGTTGCTGCTGCTTCGCTTCTCAATGAACAGCGCATGGGCTAGCGCGACATACAAGGTTTTCTCAAGCACCTGACACATGCACAACACAATGCGTTCAAGTCAGAATAGTGTGAATACAGCCAATGCGCAATCGAGCAAGCCTGGTGTTACCCCTATTCGGAGATTCCCCTGCAGGATTCGGATGATGTAGCGAGCCTCTTCTTTCTGACACGAGACGAGCAGCTGCTTGATCGTGTCTCGCTTCCTTTTCGTCGACTGGATCTCGCGTGAGTGCCACCTAAGTGCATTGCGAGGGATCGGTGTCACGTACCTCGTTCCCCTTGAGCGTTGTTACGGTGAGCAGCGTCTTGTGGAGAGCGCCGCAGGTGAGAGAAGAGGCCGCACGGGTCCAAATGGTCTTCTGCCGGCCCTTGGCAAGCTCACCTACCAGCCCTACGTCTCCGGTTTCCTTCATATCGTTCTTCAGACTCTCGGCACTGCGGCCACTCGCCTCCGATATCGCTCGCATCAACTGCGTATGCATATGTTATGTGAAAACTTAGTGCTCCCACCCATTGCAGGTGGAAGTACACGTGATGATGATGTACCATCGAATCGCCAACGCCAAGTTCAATCCCGAGGTGTGGTGGAGCGATCTGTGATCGCAAGTGTGTTCAACAACAGTGAGCTCCCTGTTGGGTACGGCCGCAACATAGGCTGGCAGGGCATGTGTACATACCTTGTTGGAACAAAGATAAAAGCACGCTACGAGATGCTCGGGCGACGTCTTAATGATACATCTGGAAGCGGGTGGTGGCAATTAGTATGAGGGATCACACCACACAGCAGCGGAGGCAAGAGTCACCTGAACATGTTGGTCAGTAGTTCTACAATCTTTAACCGCCCGTTCGTGGATTCCACTGTTCTGAATGCGTTGACGACGTGCATGAAGGGAACACTGTGCGGCAGACCCGAGTCAGTTGAACTGTCACGCGAGGAAAGGGAAGGGAAGAGGGCGTACTCGGCACCAGCCTCCCAGAAAAGATAAGCTGCCGGCTTGAATTTGGCCACTGGTGCGCACAGCATCTCCGCCCGCTCTTGAGCGAACACGCTCGAGGATGGTGGTGCCGCTGGTGCCGCTAGCACCTTGGCTGGCGCAGGGAGGCTTTCCCTCTCATCCGAGTATTCTCCTTCGGCCTCGTCCGTGCCTTTGCCCACCGCACGCATCAGATCGCACGCGGTGTTGAAGGTGTCACCGTGGTAACAGCTGACAGGTACCGTCTTCGAGGTCGATCACTTCGGCCTTGCATGGCGCTGTCGATCGGGCACTGGCCTCATGTTTGGCACATCCAGACAGCCGGGAATCTCCGCCGCTAACGACTGCCGGCTCTTCTCCCTCCGGGTCAGCTGCGGCTTCAGCACGCGATGCCTCAGCTGGGCTCTTCTTCGCCCCTTGTGTGAAAAATGAACTGTGCCACGGAGGTCAACTCCCCGCAATAAAGAAGAGAAGGGAGGGAGACTACGTAATGCTGGTCTGCTGTTGGTGGTGCGGCTGGTCTAGCCTGGCCTTTTTCGCGCTTCCTCCTGTAGGCACAGTCACCCCCCCCCCCATCCGCTTTAACCCTGCGGTGCAAAAAAGAGAGAGAGAGAACGCGGCGGTGGAAGAAGAGAAGAAGTACGTGCAGTGGAAGAGGCCCTTTTGGGGGCAGCAGCACCTCGCTTCATTGCCCCGTCCGTAGTGTGTCCAATTCTGATCAGAAACTTCAAGAGATGAGCAAGCCCCAATTTACTCCAGGAAAAATTTACGCGAACCGGTCTGTACAACAAAAGGGGCCAAGCTCGTTCAAGGGAGGATGACCAAGGCCTCCGATGTGGGCTGTGGGGCGGCGTCGTCATATTGGCTACGGCGGAACACGGCCCTGAGACGCTCGTCCCGTCGCTCGTGATCCCTGGGCAGCCATTTGCCGCTGGCCAGCAGAAGCTGCTCCATCACGAGCCGAAGCCGGTCCTGTTCATCCACGCACGACAGCAGAGAAGCCACCACACGAGCAGCGCTGCCCTCTGTGTTGTTTTCGTCTGGTAGCAAGTATCGCGGCTATTAGTACACATGAAGTGACATGCGGCGCTGCGTGTGGCATACCCTTCTCCTTGCCCTTGCTATCGCAGACCAGTGTGGGGCTGAGCGTTTGAATCAGCTCGACGACCACTCCAGTCACCACCTCCACCAGCTGCTGCCGTCGTTCGACTTTGCTTCCTTCCAGCTTCTGTGCTTCCCTGTGGTGACAGTCACGTGCGCGCATTGGAGTACAATACAAGGATGAGGAATGTGAACAGAGCTCAGGCCCAGAAAAAAGAGACGTGCAAGCTATACCGGATGTCCTTCTTGATGTCCAGGAACACACGTGTCTCTTCCTGTGCTCCTTCGTCTCCAAGCACGGAGGGCGGAAGCCCTTGCAGGATGCTGGTTGCGACGAGCATGCATGGACGCGTGAGCAAGGTGGCCATCATCCGGGGAACACGTGAGAGAGAAAGAGAGGCGGCACCTGTGAAGCTCGGTCTGCTCCGCCTGATTGAGGGCAGCCGCCAGTGATAGCACGAGACCTTCCAGGCCATCGTCATCGCTCTGGCCACACACCCGGCAAGGTCAGCTGCATGAAGCAGCCGGGGAGGACTATGGAGATCCGTGGCCACGTACCTCACGTCGCAGCAGGGCAGCCTCCTTGGCGCGCTCAGCTTGTGCGGCCAGGTGCTGGCGCGCCCAGGTGAGCACGTTGCGGGCTACCGTGACGCTCAGCAGCCGGTTGGCCTCCTTCGTCCGCTCTGGCCCAGCCAAAGGCGAGGCCCCCTGTTGCACAATGTCAACAGGTGTTGTAGCGCCGGTCTCGTCGTCCACGATGGCTGGCGTGGCAGAATGCATGCTTCTTCCATCAAAGACGCGGAAGATGCGATGAAGCTCTGCGATGAGATGGTGCTCGTCCAGGGGGCTGGGCTGCCGCCGTAAGCTCTCGACGATCGTCAAAATCTGTTGGATTTGTTCCGTCTCAGAGTTGAGCTCGGTTCGTTCGTCAAGCAAGAGTCTCGCCCGCTCCTGTTTCTCGATCGTAGCCAGACTGATGATGGGCATAGCTGCTTCGTGCGCGGTGAGCCGCTGTCCCTCAGCAATTGTCACATCTCCTATGTCTCCTGTACCCGTACTGCATGTGGAGAAGAAGCCTCCAAACCACGACCAGGGCCACCCACTGCTCATCTCTTGTGGCTCCACTTCTGTTTCACACTTTTCCCTTTTTTCCTGGAGCGAAAGAAAAGGAAATTGTAAAAAGAAAAGGAGTGGGGGAAAAGAAATGCCTGAGAGAAAAACTTGACAAAAAGCGAGAAGATGAAGCGCCTCACGCCACGAGACCTGCCGCGGAGTTGTTGGAGAAACAGTGCCGCCGTGCCTTTAGTAGCGGCAGCAAGAGGTCAGGCCACTGCGCTCCGATGCCAGCTTCCGCGCGCTTGTACGACCCCCCCCTCCAATTTTAAATACTACAGCCTACTTTGCTTTCTCTTCTTGGGCCCGACCCTCGTCGACTCTCAAGCTTATGCTCTTTTTGATGGCTAACAGGTCTGTCCCTCCCCTCACAATCCCCATAGCTGCCTGGGACTGCGTACGGTCATCGAGTACCACCTGTTGGGGCGTATCGGCAGGGAGGGTGGCCAGCAGCAGTGCCGGCATCCGACCCAAGAACTCTCATCAGCGCAGGCACTACGCCGCAGGCTCGTCCGCAGGGCAGCCCGACGCGTCGCAGGGCGTGGCGGATGCGGCACCCCTGTCGCCAGCAGCCAAGGCCAGCCTGGAGAACGCCAGCAAGCTGATGGAGAAGGCCAGCGTCAAGTTTGAGGCCGAGGACTACGCGGGAGCGCTGACGCTGTACCACGACGTGCTCAAGCTGCGCGAGGGCGCTCTCGGCGCCGCGCACCCCGACGTGGGTGAGGCCTACCACCTCGTGGGCGAGACCCTGTGGACGCTGGGCAAGTACAAGGAGGCCGAGGCGGCGCTCAACCGCAGCTTGGCCATCATGCGGAACCACCTGGGGCCGAAGCACAAGGCCGTGGGCTCCATCCTGAAGAACATCGCCGAGTGTCGCCAGGCCTACCTCAACGACGACGAGACCAAGATCGCCCCCGCCAAGCGCGCCAAGGTGCTGGAGCAGACGCTCCCGCTCATGGTCGAGGCCACCGAAATCGCCCAGGCCCACGCAACCGGCGCCGAGGACGACGACTACCTCGACGCCGTGTACGCCCTGGGCGAGGTCTACATCCAGCTCGAACGATACGCCGAGGCCCTGCCCTGCTTCGAGAAGACCCTCCCGTCCTTCCTCAAGAACGCGGCATCCGACAGCATGGACACCCTCCTGTGCTGGCGCAACATGTCTGCCTGCTACCGGGTGCGCCGCCACTTGTCCTGGGCTTCGTGATGATGATGGCGCTTGTGTCCGCCACTTGACCGGTTCCTGATGACACTGTGTCTGGTCGTGGTGGTGTGCCATGGCGTGCAGGCGTTGGGCGACGTCAAGAAGTGGGAGGAAGCTGAGGCCAAGGTGGCCGAGATCGAGAACCACTGGAAGAACGAGACCGGCAGCGAGATGCACGACCTGGCGAGCATGCGCGAGACCATGATGGCTATGGGCCTGGAGAAGGAGCTCTCCCAATTCGACGACACATACCAGGAGCTCCTCACCGACGAGGACAAGGCCAAGCTCAAGCGGAAGCCCACCGACAAGCAGCCGGCCAAGCCTTCTTAGAAACCGCAAACTTGGCGTTTCTTGTTTTGTTGTGTTTCAAAAAGATGGAGCGGAGCACCACCCTAGCGAACACAAGATGTGCCACTCGGCGCGCCGCGGTGCTGACAAGCCACTTGCAAGGCCTGTGCCACCAGCAGCCCCCTGTGCAGCTCCGTGGTAATCACTCCCGGGCCTGAAGATGAAGAAGATGAAGAGGATTTGTGGAGGTGGGCTAAGAGGAGGAAGGGTGCGAGGGTGGGGATGGGGGGAGCAGTGCCACCACAACCACAACCACAGCGAAGAGCAAAGGGCTGCGTGAGGTCACGAACTACTACTGCAGAGACCAGAGCTTCATGTGCTTCGGGTGCTCCACCCACAACGCGGCCAGCCTGGGCCTGCGCTTCTATTACGACCAGGAGCACGATGAGGCCGTGAGCTTCTTCAGCGCCTCCTCGGCCCACTCCAGCTTCCCGGGCGTGGTCCACGGAGGCATCATCTCCGTCCTTGCCGATGAGGTCGCCTACTGGGCTCTTCAACTTCAGGTCCGCCTGACCACCTCCACCACACTTCCTGCCCTTCAATTTTCACACCAACCTCAGGCGAAGCGGCCAGCCCTCACCACGCGGCTGGACGTGCGGTACCTCCGACCGGCTCGTGTGGGGAGCACCCTGGAGGTTCGCGCCAAAGCCAAGCCCGCTGAGGCCAAGCAGGTACTGCACCCACGACAGCAAAGGGAGCGGCTGCTGCACTCTTCTCCAAACCTTTCTCTAATGGGCTGGCTCCCTTGGTCACGACAGGCAACCGTGGCGGTCCGGGTGCTGGACGAGAAGCAGCAGGTGTGCGCCCAGGCCACGGTCACCTACGCTCTGGTGGCCCAGGCCGCCATGAAGGCGGTGCTCGGTCCTGTCGTGGAGACCTACTCCCGGTGGGCTCAGGAGACGACGCCTCAGTGATTGGGGTGCGCAAAGGAGACTTGAATGACCCTTTTCGCTCTGTACATTCGCTCGATGTGTGCCCTGTCACAGGAGCTGTGGTGTCGTGTCCGCTTCACTCGCCCTGTTCGGCTGAAGAGGAGCTGTCGTCGTCCAAGAAGCGCACTCGCTTGGGTGGCGTGCCGTGCGCGGCCGCCTGAATTGAGTCCGAGACGTCGTCATCCGGCCCAACTGAGCCCTGCAGTAGTAGTGCACGGCCCTCCTCAGCGCCGTCCCTCGACCGCTTTCGTACCACGTCGTCGGTGGAGGGTTCCCTCGCGCTGCTGGAGGAGCTGGTGGTGGAGGTGCTGCTGGCGGCTCCCTCTTCTGTTACAGTTTCGCTCTCGTCTGGCTCCATGAACCGCACTCTCTTCACAGTCTTCTTCCTCTTCTTTTCCCGCCGCAGGTCGATCGAGGCGATGGCCTGTTCGCCCTCGTCCTCCACGTCGTCAGACTTTTCCTTGCCCTTGGAGCGCGGGTCGTCGCGGGCGTCGCCGGCTCGACCGAAGAGCTGGCGCGCCCTCTTGCCCAGGATGACACCCGGATCGCCGTCTTCATCCTCGGCCTCGGCGCCATCGCCGCCCAAACGATGGATGAACTCCAGTGATCGCAGCAGCGAGTGAACCTTGCGCTGCGCCTTGAGCTCGCTCTCCCCCTTCGTCGCTTCTGTGGGCCAAAACGAGTGAGGGATTCCATCACTGTGTGTGTGTGTCGTGTGTGTGTCGTGTCGTGTCGTGTGTGTGTGCCGTGTGTGTGCCGTGTCGCGTGTCGTGTGTGTCTTCGGTGGGTTGGGGGGTACCGGTCTGGGGAGCGAGGGACTTGTCCTGGTTGAAGGTGAGGATGGTGGCCTCGATGGTGTTCTCCATGACCAGCTTCTCCACGAACACCTCCTTTGTCTGCCCGATGCGATGAGCTGATGATGTGGCGCAGCGGAGCGGAGGCTCGGTACGGTCAGTGACCGACCACCAGCTGTGCACCACCACAAGAAGGACGTCTAAGCGCGCGTAGTGCAGGAAAAACGTACCTCGCTTGATGGCCTGCCGCTCCACCGACGGATCCCACACTTGATCCACGAAGAAGACGTGCGACGCCGCGGTGAGGTTGATACCGAAGGCTGCGGGTGGGGCGAAGGGCATGTGAGCGCACGAGCGACGAGAGGTTACTAAATAAAAGCACTTGAGCGACACCCATGGCTGGTGGTCGTACCTGCCAGCTCCGTCTTCATGAGAATGACCCGAACGTAATCGCTCGTATTGAACGTGGTAAGTGCGCTCGCTCGGGCTGCGGGCGACTGCAGTGAGGTGTCTCACGTCAGATGAGAGAGAGAGAGGTGCCACTGCGCAGGCGCGATACGTAACGGAATGAGAGCCGTAGAAGAACTCGCAGAAGGGAAGGCCGACATGCCGCAGCGCCTGGCGTAGGATTAGCAGCACGTGCACGAACTGGGAAAAGATGATCGCCTTCGACCCCTCTGGAAGCTGTCGTCATTGACAAAGGAGAAGAAGAAGATGGTGAAGAAAGAAGAAGAAGAGACGTATGAGCTGTAAAGGGAGATGAAGTGGGAGAGAGGAGGGAGGTAACCTGCTGCAGCCGATCGAGCAAGTAGGTGAGCTTCGTGGAGTTGACCTCGGACAAGGGAATGTAGGCGGCCTCGGGCAGGGCGGACTTCAACAGGAGCGAGGTGGCACCGGCCGATGCCGCCGCAGACGACGAAGCGGCGGCCGTAGGCGACGCCGCCACAACGCCGCCTGGGTGAACGGGCGCCGCCGCCTCCTCGCATGCCGGCGCCGAGCTCGTCGTGGGCTGTACAGGCGCTGTGGGAGTAGTGGGTGACAGCAGTGGCAGCGGCCTTGCGAAAGAGTCCGAGAAGGAGAAGGACGGCGGGGAGCTCACCGGAACCGTCGACGGGTCCCTGTCGACGCTCGGTGTGGGAGGCGGGTCCGTGGGTGCGGGTGCGGGCGCGGGCGCGGTTTCCATCGCTGGGAGAGAGTCCTCCATGACTTCCTCGCAGACGAGGGCAGCAGCCGCCGCCGAAGCAATTGCGATGGGCGGCGATACGGGCGTCGACGGGGTATCCGAAGGGCTGAATCGCTGGAGGCGCAGTTGGCGAAGGACCTCCAGCGACGGCCCTGCGGTCGGGGGCGGCGCCGGTGCTGAGCCCTGTCGGCCCAGGTCGGCCGGCTGCTCTTCCCTCGGTGGACCGGGCGGAGGAGAGGAGGAGGGAGGGCCCGGCGCAGCTGCGTCGTTGTGTAGGTCGAGCGAAGCGTCTCTCGGAGACACCAGCAAATGGGCCTCGAGCGTGTGGTCGCCCGCGATCATGATCTCCACCACGCTCTGCAGGTCCGCGACCTCCGGCTCGGACAGCTCCCCTCGCAGCTTCGGATCGTGCAGCTGCTCGCTGGCCACGTCGAGACTGGGAGGATTGATGGAGGTGGGCAGAACAGCGTTGGCCACTTCAGATCGGCAGCACGCACGGGGGGGGGGGTTGTGTACCAAAGCTCGCGCTGCTCTCTGTCGAGAGGGGTGAAGTGGAAGCAGTAGAGGATGAGGTTGGTGAGCGCCCGTTGCGCGTACTTGCGGTTGGCGGGGTGGAGGAAGGAGTCGGGACCGGAGCCGCGCGAAGCGATCAAATTGGTTTTGATCTGCGACACGATTTCGTTGTACTTCTGCCTTTCTGAGTCGTTGAGCTTCAACTGCACCACTGCACGATGGTGGCCATTAGAACATTGTGCGCCGACACACACACACACACACACACAGTACCGGAGGTGTGACACTCGGGCAGGGCGATTTCTTTGTCGATGTCCTCTTGCTTGTTTTTGATCATCACCTGCGAGAGGATGTCGAGGAGGCGCTGCTCCGCGGCAGCGACGCCCTTGCGGATCGGCCGCACGATGTAATCGGCCCAGACCCTCCTGTCGCAGAAGGGCTCGTGCCCCAGGAACATGAGCAGGCCGAACAAGTGCTCCAGCTCCGTTTCCATAAGGAGGCCTGCACACAGACAGCATCAATCAGTACACAGACGTCAGCGGTGGTGGCGTTCACAGGGGATATGAGGGTGCGAGGTGGTTGCCTGGAGTGGGTGTGCCGGTGCAGGCCCACTTTCTCTCGCACAGGAGGTTGGCGGCGAGATTGGCCTGGTTGGACTGCTTGTTGCCCATCACGTGGCCCTCGTCGATGATGAGACGCAGCCAGTACACTTGCATGAGCGGGCTCAGAGGCCGATAAGCTGATGCACAGAGGGGGAGGGGGGAGGGAGGGGAGAGAAAGGTGAGCCTCAAAGAGAGGGAAAGCAGAAGAGGAGCAAAGTCGCGGGTCAGCGCACTTTGGCACGACTTGCAGGTGGCGCTCCTTACGCCGAAATCGCAGTAGCATCGCTCGGAGAACGAATTGTAGCCGTTGAGGGTGCATCTCTCCTTGCTGATCCTCGTGTGCGATGTGAGCACCACGTCGTATCTGTGTGGGAGGCGGCCCGTAAGAGTTCAAAGTGGTGAATGGCGGTGAGACGGGAGCAAAGTGGGTACTTGGAGAGCTCCTCGGGCGGAGGGAACTCTTGGTTGCTCTGAATGACCAGTATGCTGAGGTAGTTGTCCAGGGTGTACTTGTGAAACTCTTGGATCCACTGGTCTATCAGCGTGGCGGGAACCACGATCAATGTCGCCGCGGAAAGATACATCTGAATCGCCAGAGGGAGGCCCTTCCGAGGCGTGCCGTCGCCTGCGCATTGAACAGCGCATTGTTGAGTCCAGACGACCAATACCACACACACAACACACAACAACACCAGGGTAGGGGCATACCAGAGGTGCCACGGGCTTGGGCGTCACCTTCGGAAGAACTGGACGCGCGCCGCCGTTCCGATGAGCGAGGCGGTTTTTTGGTGTCCTGTCGCTTGCGGTGGTGATCGTAGAGTATGTAGGGGGAGGGCAGCGCTTGGATGAACTCCCGCAGCTCCACCGGCAAGTTCATCCGTTCGAGCTGTGCGCCGGTGGCGCACTTGACCAGCGAACCGGCGAGCGCCTTTAGCGACAGCACGGACCCGTTGTCCACCGCTTCGTCCGACCACTCGCACGGCAGAACATCGGCGGATGCCGCTGCGGCAGCTGTGAGCGTGCGCCATTGTGAGTGAGCGAACAACAATACCGCGTGGGTGCTCTTGTTCGGTCATCGTACCCTCGGCTCTCTTGGCTGGCAGAGCCGCCCTGTGTATCTTGTGGTGCCCTATCGGCGTGCACTGCGTGCCCTTCGTCAGCAGGATGATCCCGATGCAGATCAGCGTCTTGCCCGTCCCCTGCAGGTCGAGAAAACTACTTAGCCGTGTAAATATGCGGGAGGCGGACGCGGCTTGCTCAATGGCGGCGCTAACGGCACCATCTCCTCACACAGAATGCCTCCCTTCTTGCCGCAGCCCTTCTCTTGTTTGTACATCTGGGTCATGGACACCTGTGGAACACCGGATGAAGGAAGTTAACGGACAGGCCGTAACTGACCCTGCACATCCGGGGGGGGTGCAGGTTGTCGTGAAGGCAGCACCTTTTGGTAGGTGTACATGGCCACCCCCGAGCGCAGGCCGTCCGGGGCGGGAAGGGGCGACAGGGACGGGGCGGGTAGTGCCCGGTACAGCGACTCAAGAGTGAAGCCACGCACGCTGTCGGATGTTGCGGTGGGCTCCTCGCTTTGAGCATTTGCCCGTTGCTTTTTCAACACTGGCCCCCCTTTCGCTGCCGAAGAACGGCGAGGCTTCTTCTTGCCTCGACGTTGCATCTTTGCTTCTTTTCGCTTTTCAATTTTCTTTTCCTTTTGTTCTGCTAGAAATTTACGGAGATAATCAGTAGATTCAATAAAAATACCAATCAACGACCAAGGAGGATGAGCATCGTGTGTGCAGCCATTATCGGCAAAGCGGTGGGTTGGCAAGTGTGTGTGGCGTGCCATTTGCCGCGTCGTAGGAGCGTGCCGCTAACTCTCCCCCCCCCCGAATAGAACAATCCCCTGTTCCTGCAGAGCTTTGAGGAGACGCAGCCCGATGAGGACTTGCGATTTCACTACATTGTTCATACATCGCTTGACATGATCGAGGAGAAGAGTATGTTCGCCTTGTACCCACTTTTTTGTTATTTATTTATTTATTTATTTATTTATTTATTTAGAAAATAGATAAACAAATAAGAAAACTGTCGTGTCGCTGACTCGACCGCTCGTGTGGACAACCTCCCTCAGTCGATGCGAAAAGGGCAGCGAGTGCCGGCGCCAAGAAGCAGAAGTCGCAATTGGACATGTTCCTCGGGCTCCTGCACCCCCACCGAAGAGCACAACGTGTACGGCGTACACCGACACGCCGTGAGCGTGCACTCGCTGAACGCGCTTTCGTGTTGTTGCCCGTGCGTGCCTTCTGTCGTGTGTGTGATGCAGCTATGGCTATGTGACGAACACCAAGATCAAGTTTGTGGTGGTAGCCTCCGATGAGTGCCAGGAGGCTGTTGTTCGTGTGGTACACGTCCCTGCTCTCCTCTTGTGCGTGCCCGCCGGAAAAGCTCACCATCAGCACCAACGCTACATTGCAGTTCTTGCGGAGACTGCACACGCTCTACGCCAACCAAGTGAGCAACCCTTTCTACACGCCAGACGACCGCATCACCAGCCAAAAGTTTGCTGACGCAGTTGCCGCTCTCGCAGCATCAGTTCCGACCTCATCTTTTGCTGCTGACGTTCTTCACTCCACATACAGATCTTAAAATGTAAATCCCAACTCCTCACCAATAACGACCACCTTACATGCGAGTGAGGGGTACACGATGCGACAAGGATGAAAAGAGGTAACGGTAGAGATTGTGAGGAGAAGTTCCAGAAGGATCTGGGGATAATTATTTCTGTAACAAGAGCAAAGAGCGAAACCAGAAATAGCTTGCTTGGATTACCAGCCAAGCTTCGTCCTCCTCCAGTGCCTCCTCTTGGAGTTGTACCTGTAAAGTACGGGCAAGGGTTGGTTTAGAATGACGCATCAATGGTCGGCAGGGCCACGAATGTAACACAAACCTGATGGTGTTGTCGGTACGCAGGCGGATCCAGTAGGGGATGGGCCTGTTCTGCCTCTGCTTCTTGGCCAGCTTTTGCTTGATCTTGAAGGACTTGTGGCTCGGCTGTAAACAAAATGAGCGAGATTAATTTGCTGTGCGTACAGTAATGCAGATGATGCAAGGGCTCCCCCAGCGAATGGCACTAAAGGCCAAGCAACAGGGCGGCAGGGAGGGGTTGGATGGAGGAGGGGACGTGACATACCATGGCGAACTTGTTGATCAAAGTACACCTCAGGGATGACGATGAACGGTAGAGAGAAAGGAAGAAGGAAACAAAAGAGGTCGACAACAAGGCATTTTGTCTTTCGGCCCGATTTATAGTTCCGGGATTTTACCCAGCGCGAGGGCATTTGTCGACCACGCGCCAGACCTTGCGCACAACGGAAAGATCGCACACAACATGAAGAAGGCGCTCGGAAGATGGGGCCAGAAGGCCGGCGAGAGTGTGGGAATGGTGAAGCGAACGACTGAGGTGGATGAGGACTTCGCCAAGCAGGTGGCCGCATCGGAATGCAGGAAGGACGTGCAAGAGAAGCTCGTGAAGCATCTCACCCCCGACTCGATGAAGGGCAACCTCTTCTCCAAGAACGATCTTTCACAGGAGGAAAAGATGGGCGAGTTCCTGGTTAAGAGCGGCAACACGCTGGCCGGCACAAATGACGGCTCGGCCTACGCCTCCGCCCTTATTGCAATGGGCGAAATGCTCAAGGAAATCGGCGAGCAGCACAGGCAAACAGATGCGACTATCGATGAGCGGACCATCCAGCCCATGAAGCACTTCCTCGACACCAAGCACGTGCCCCCACCAGCCACGCTCCACTCCTTGGCTGCAACGCTGACAAAGGTGAAATTCCCTCTAACCGCGAGATATTTCTCTTTCCCTTTCTTGTGCTGTGGTGATCGGCACCGTGTAGGGTGAAGGACATCAACCAGTTCAAGAAGAGGAGCGAGAATTGCCGGCTCGACTACGAGCGGGAGAAGAGAGGTACATCACCGCCTCTCGCACGCTGCACGTTATCTCACCGATGCATCGTGCTGGTGGCGTGGTGACTCTGTTCTTCTTGACGGCTCACTCAACCGCGGTAATGCAGCGGCCGAGAAGAAGGGCGAATCGGAGGCACTGCATCAGGCGTCCAAGTGGTACGAAGAAAGCAAGGAGCAGTACTTCAACGCCATGGTGGCGCTGCAGGACGGCGAAGAAGAGCAGATCTCGCAGCTGCGGGCGTACGTCGACGCACAGGCCGAGTTCCACCAGAAGTGTGTCGAGGTTCTTCGCGAAGCCTCTGCCTCCCTCTCGAGGAAGGCCCAGGAGGCCTCCTCGCGCCCCAAACACGCCTACACTCCTTCCCATGGCGGCGACTCCTACTCAGCTCCTGCGCCGGCGGCCAGCGGGCCAGCCTATGGTGCACCGTCCGATTCCTACCAACCGGCGGCCCCTTACCAAGCCGCACCCGAAGTGAGACGCGCGGTTCCGCCTCCCCCTCCCGCCCGCGCGACCAACCAGCAGCGTTGCACCGCCCTCTACGACTTTGCCGGCGAAGGCAGCGGCGAGCTCACCTTCCATGCCGGAGACCAAATCAACATCACCAACATGGTCAACGCCGAATGGTACCAAGCCCCGTCTCTTCTCTACTGCGCACCCACCAACGTCGCGCCAGTACTGAACGTGGAGCTTCTTTTGACAGGGCCGAAGGCGAGCTGTGGGGTCAGACGGGCATTTTCCCTCTCAACTATGTACAAATGCTCTGAGCACCCCCGCCTCCCATTTTCCACAACAGACCGCACACCTCCACAATACTGAACCGGTGCCTCGCGATTGATAGCACAAACTCTTTTTTTCTTTGTTGCAAAGTCGGTGTGGGTTTTCATCACTGGTGTTTCGTTTCGTGGTTCCTCCTTCCTACGCGGCCGTCTTGTTGGCCTTGACGATCTCGGTGATCCCTGTTTTTGAAGAGGAAAGGCGTCAGTCTCCTACGCCTGTGGTGGCTATGCAGAGCCACCGGGCGAGAAAGGAAACGAGAACGAGCGTACGGTTGAAGACGGCATGGAAAGCCTTGGCACCGGCAGAGTCGGGGCATCGGTCAACGTAGGACTGTCCCTCATCGCATGCCCGCGCCAGCTGCGGGTCCAGCGGAATGCGGCCCAGGAACGGCACACCGAAATCGGTGGCCATCTTCTCCGCGCCGCCGGTGGTCGGCGCAAAGATCTGCGTCTCAGTCTGGAGTCGGACGCACCACACACACCGGACAAGATGATGCGAAGAGTGAGAAGTGATGGAGCAGGCCTCAGCGGCAGACGAGTCGAGAGGTAAGGGGGGAGGACAGTCGAGCATTGGGGGGGAGGGGGGCTACCTTGCACTTGGGGCAAACAAACCCGCTCATGTTCTCCACCACACCAATCACCGGCACGCCCACCTTCTTGCAAAAGTTGATCTCCTTCCTTACATCGGCCAGCGCCACTTCCTATTGTGATGCCGTCATCGCCATCAGCATCATCAGCCACGCGGCGCGCACACGAGCAAGCGATGAGGCTATGGGCAGTGAAGGACCATACCTGCGGGGTTGTGACAATTACGGCGCCGTCTACCTGCGCCGCCTTGAGGTACTGTGTGATGGAAAGGTGCTCATCGGACGTGCCCGGAGGAGTATCGATGATCAAGTAGTCCAGGTCGCCCCAGTCTACGTCCCTCAAGAACTGCTTGATCAGCCCTGCATCGTGCGGTTGCGCGTTGTTTCCGAGTCAGAAGCAAAAGCTCAGCTGGTGCAGAAGCGGCAGCACAGAAGGTGAAGGGCGTCGGCACTGTGGCATGGAGTAAACTCAAGAGGAGGCAGTACCGTTCTTCTTGGGTCCTCTCCAGATGATGGCGTCGTCCGGATTGCTGAGAAGAAACCCGACGGACATGACGGCAAAGTTGTCCTGGACGTAGACGGGTGACCAGCCGATATTGCTCGAGTGAATCTGTTCACCCTCGAGACCCACAATCTTGGGGATGGATGGGCCGCAGATGTCGATGTCGAGCAGGCCGACCTGCGTCTCACCCGATGCGGCAAATGCGAAGGAGAGCTGGGAGGAGAACGTGCTCTTGCCCACACCGCCCTTGCCCGAGAGCACCAGCACCTTGTGGCGCACTGCCTCGAGTCGTCGCGTGATGAGATCGAGGTCGGGGTCCGGCCCCTTGGGCGCCTCCTGGCATGCCTGCTGGCTGGGGCAACCCTTGCACGCGTCCTCCTTTCCTGCCTTTTCCGACTCCGGACCCGGGCAGTTGTGCGGCACCTCCCCGCTGTTGTTGCTCGTGTTGTCGCTCATCTATCTTTGCTCTCTGTCTTGATGTGCGTTCTCGCAGGGCAAAAAGGTCTGCACCAATTTCGGCGAGAAGGATGGGGAAATGAAGAAGAAAAGAGGAGGCCTTACACGTCAGTGCATCAACCCGACCGAGCAGCAACACGCTGCACTTCTTCTGATCATGGGACAAAGGGTGGAGGTTAACTTTCTGCGGCTTCTGGCCTCTTGCGAGCGCCTCATAGCTGATGACAAGACCAAGCGCAGCCCTGAGATCCGTAAAAAGCTTCAAAAGGTACCCCCCCCCCAACATGCAGGCCAACCGCGAGGCACGAACCACATTGTGATGGTCTCTCATGCTTCACACCGCTGCGCCAGTTTGCAGCGGTGCTAGCAAAGCAGCTGGAGACGCTGCAAGGCGGAATGGACGAGAACACACGGCAGCACCGCGATTTGCCTCGAGAGTTGGCAACCGACTATGCGAAGCGGGTGGCAGGAGTGAGCGACTACGCCAGCCACCATACGCGGGGTCCCCACCAAAACGAGCTGCGAGCACGCTTGTTCGAGCTGCACCCCAACTCTCCGCGCGCGGCTGCAGAGACTGTGCCACACGAGGAGCTTGCCGCCACTGGGGCAGACGACCCCATCCCCTCTACCCACACACTTGCGACTCTCGCCAGCGACCACCAGCCAGATGCTGAAGACGTGACGGATTCGGCCCAGGCGACCAGTCTGCGATATCGAGGCCACGCGAAGGGAACGGGCGCGCGCACGACAGGGGATGAGAAATCGATGCTCTTTGGCCGAGGACGAGCAGAGGCTATGACGCGGTCGGAATCAGATTTCATTGGCCAGCCAGATGAAGAGACAGTGCAGCAGGTGCTTACTGGTACACTTCTCTCCTCCACACAACCGCTAGTCCTCATGCTTTTGCTGACTTGTCTTCTCAGATGATATGCTCGACATTGTGAGTCAACTCAAAAACAACAGTCTTAGCCTCGGTTCCATCCTCAAAGATGACGCTGCCAAACTAGAGGATCTTGAAACGCAGACAGGTATGCCACCTCTATGGGAGCAACTGGCAGTTACACTTGCAAAAGCTGAATGCTCTTGCTCCACCAGATAACAACCTCCAAAAGATCAAAGGCGAGAATCAGGATCTGCAGCAACAGCTGAAGACGTCATCGTCCAACACGACCTGGTTCTGGATCATCATCATCTTCGTGGCGCTTACGTTCGTGTGGATGGTTGTCTTTATCAAGCTCTTCCCTAAGAACTGAGTGTTCTTCAAATAAAGTCAAACAAAAGACAAAAAGAAAACAAAGGAAAAGGAAGGGCGAGAAGGAAAAAGCCGTTGGACGACCGCAACGGTCACACCTGCCCACCGGTGGACGAGGAGATAGCTCTTGATCGTTACCACCAACTCGACTTCCCCATTTCACTACACTGGAGAGAGAGCGAGCTGGCGCAGCGAGAGAGGGAGAGAAAAATGGAAGGACCGAGCGAGGCCAGCATTAAAGAGAGGAATGAGAAAATCGAGAATCTATGGAAGCGATCGTTCGAGGGGCGAACGATGTTCAACGACCTCCCTCGATTCGCGCAAACCATCCAGGTGTTCGGAGGCACGGGCGATCAGCTGCTCCACGCACCCAAGGCCGGGGCGGGGGCGGTGAAGAACCTGAAAGATCTTTTCACCGTGCTCACGCATGAGCTCGAGGGGGCCGAGCTCGCGGAGCGGGTAGCGCGCACCTTCGATGAGGAATTCAAGGGACCCGAGGATGTGCAGAACAAGGCCCACTTCGTCAAGTATCTCACCGACATCTACGGAGGCGAGGAGAGCCGTGTAGTGCGGCTCCTTCAGGCCTGCAATCAGAGCGTACCCAGCCCGGCCATCATCGAGCTCCAGAAGGCCCTCATCACCAAATCGGCCAGGCTGGCATGACGAAGGACGTCAAGGACAGCTGGATCTTCCACATCCACCTCCCCCCGCCGCACGCCCCTGGGGCAGCGGAACCGCCCAAGGGGCGACCCGGCGCCGTGGTGCGAGTGGAGAAGAGGGAGCAACACATCATGAACATGTTTCAGTACCAGTGGCAGCTCCTCATCCACTTCGATGAGGCCGTTCAGACCGTGCGGTCCATCTCCCTGCGCGTCATCGATCTCATGTACCACCAGAACCTCCACGCCGCGCTCCCACTCAAGCAGGGCCTCGTCGCCATCCTCTCTCCCTACCTTGCCCCCAACGTCGCTCAGCTTGCCGAAACTCGCGAATGGTGTGTACCTCGCCTTGCGCCCTCCTTCCCCTTTCTTTCACTCGCGACCGTTTCCTTCTTTTCGCACTTCGCTCTCGTCTCGTTCACACGTTCGGTACTCACTCCTTCTTGTGTACGCATACCCCCTTGTCTACGTAGGGAGTTCTTCAAGATGGAGGGACCAACAGCTGCGGCGGCTGAGGAGAAGAGCCTGCTTGTGATCAACGACGCCGACAACGCCGACAGCGATTTTGAAAGCTCGCGAACGGATGCGAAGGCCAAGAACCCGCGGAGAGAGGGCTCTCCTCTGTCGAACAGGTCCGATTCACTCCACTCCACTCCACTCCTCTCCAGATCTTTCCTCACAGCTTATCAATACACGGAACAGCGGCAAAGAGCAACAGGAAGCGAGCAGGAGGAAGGCGATCGTGACGTACCCCAACGGGGACCACTACGAGGGGACGCTGAAGGGACAGCTGCGGGACGGTGAGGGAGTGTACACCACGCTACGGGGGGACGTCTACATGGGCGAGTATCATCTGGGCAAGAAGCATGGCAAGGGCACCTACACGATGAAGGACGGCACGCGGTATGAGGGCGATTTTAAAGATGGTATGCCTATGTTCTTCTTCTGCTCCTTTCCACTCATTCCTGACAGCGGCTGACAACGCCATTTCGTGGCCTCCCCCTTCTCCCTTCAGGCAAACCCAACGGCAAGGGCATGTATGTGTGGGCGAACGGAGATGTGTATACAGGGGAGTTTGAGAACGATGAATTTCACGGCCACGGCAGCTGGAGCAGCGCTTCGGGCGAACATTATGAAGGGGGTGCGTGCGAATACTACTCACATCCCCTTTTGCATGCCGCTCCTTGGCGTGAGCTGACGAGCCTTCATCGCGTGCAGAGTTTGTACATGGTAAGCGGCATGGCTGGGGTACTTTCAAGAGCTCATCCGGCCACCGATACGAAGGTAAGATCTTGGTCAGCCGCGGGCTGGGCTCTCCGAGGTGGTTCGAACTGTGTGCTGATATACATA
This sequence comes from Acanthamoeba castellanii str. Neff, assembly GCF_000313135.1. Classification (NCBI taxonomy): domain Eukaryota; phylum Discosea; order Longamoebia; family Acanthamoebidae; genus Acanthamoeba; species Acanthamoeba castellanii. The sequence continues at coordinate 387,449 of NW_004457586.1, forward strand.
TAACCGTGCAACGCTGGCTGGCAACCAACAGGGCAATGGTTCAACGACTCGCGACAAGGGAAGGGCAAGTACTACTTCGCCACGGGCGAGATGTATGAGGGTCCCTTCATGCAGAATAATTTTGACGGGAGCGGGGTCTACACCTACGCCAACGGCGACCGCGTCGAGGGGATCTTCAAGGCCGGCCAGCTCACGGAGATCGTCACCCTCCATCAAGTCGGCGCTTCAGAGGACGCGGAGGCGGAGAACGAGAGTGAGGACTAGGGCCGCCCGACCCGTCAGCCCGAATCGAGTCGAACGACAGCGCCAAGCAGCCAGCGAGCCTGTGGGCAACCCCGAGGCGCGCCGATACGAGGGACACGGTGACCGGCGAAGGGAGACGACGCAGGAGGAAGAAGGTGATGGGGAGGAGCGAGGTGCCCGCCCTGCACCTTGCCACTCGCCCAGCGAGCTGCGCGCGAAGAGGAGAAAAGAAACACAAGTCTTGTGTTGAAGTGCCACCACACTTTTTGAATTTCTTTCTCTTTTTCTTTGGCTTGGCGATCGTGTCGGTGGGAGGAGCAAGAACTTCACACATCACACATCACGCGCAGAGAAAGCGGGACTGCGCTGCTGTGCGAGCTGTGATGGCAACGGCCCCTTCGCCGCCCTCTACGCCTGATGCGCGGCCGGGCTTGCCGCTGGAGGAGCGCTACGTTAAGCTCGTGGAGGCCTACAAGAAAATCAAACATCAAAATGGACTCCTCAAGCAGGCCGTGCTGCAGGTGCGCCCTAGATCTGTGGCCACACATGAGCGCTCATATTAATCTTTGAAATGCGCTTCATGTTTGAATTAATTACATTAATTATTTCCATTGAAGGGGCGGGAGGCACTGCAAGAGGAAACCAAACTGAGGGAAGCTACGCAGCTGGAAGCGAAGGAAGTGGAGAAAAAGCTGCGTTCTGCCGTAGAGGAGAACAACATGCTCAAATTCCACAACAATCGCATCACCAAGAAGGTGGAGGCTCTTCAGCGACGCTTCAAGGAGGTGCCACCTGCACGCCACTGCCTGGTTTTCGCATGCGCTCCAGCTCTCATCACCGGCGTGACCCTCCCCACACGCAGGAAGAGCAAACGGAGAGTCTGGGCTGGTTCAGTTCTGGCACCAAGGTGGAGCTGGCCAAGAAGAAGGAGGAGCTACAGGCCGCTAAGACCGACCTCGAAAGCAAGATACGCGAGAACGGTTGCTCCCCTCCCCATCCTCCCCAATCTCGCTCAGCCCCGCGCGTGTGCGAGGTGTGCACCCGCCGTTGTGTGCGCGACTTACTGATGTGCAATCACGTTATGGGTCACAACAGAAAAGCTGCACCGAGAAAACGATGAGCTGAAGAAGGAGCACAAGCAAACGGTGGAGCTCCTGACGCAGAAGATTCACGGCATCAAGAAGAACCTGCAGCAGCAACAGGACGCTCTGCGCGACAAGGAGAACGAAACCAGCTTCGCCATCAACAACCTCACCCAGGAGCGGGACCAGCTCTCCTCCAAGAGTAAAATCCTTGACGACACACTACAGCGGTACGCCGAGCGCTCGCCGTGCCCTTGTAGCGTTTGCGAGGCCGTGACTTACTCAACTTATTTCCACTCATCGGGGGCGCAGAACGCAAAACCTGATGAAGGAGCGCGAGATCGCGATGACACAGATCCAACAGAAGCTGCGGGACGACCTGACCAAGGCATCGTCCGTGCTCGCGCGGAAGGTGCTCTTCGACGACTCCAAGAACGAGGTCTACAACCAGTTCAACGTGGCCACGTTTGATCGCAAGAGGCAGCAGCAGCAGAAGGAATTCGTGGACGTGTGGCTCAAGCACTTCCGCCAATTCATCTCGCACTACGGTGACTATTTTTCTGCCTTCCATGAGCGTCTACTCATCCTCAACAAGAGCATGACCATCACGGACGCGCTTCGCAACATCAACCGCAAGGTACCTCCCGTCTGGTCGTTGCATCTCTCGTGAAGCCACACGCTGATGCGTGCATGTTCATTCAGATCATCCTGGTCCTGCCCTCGCACACCAAGTACTTGTCCGGCATTCACGCAGCCAGTCACCGCCATGGCAGCTTCCTACGAGCAAGCCAAACAGCCAGCCCAAGTCGACCCTCAGCAAGCGGTACTCGTGCTTACTCGTTGGGCGAGTACACGCCTCAGATTGAGTAGTCCTAAACAACATGTAACTGACCTGACGTACTGTCACACTTCTGTGTTACAGAAGGCAGCTGTGGCGGCGATCAATCGTTACATGCTGTTCAACAAGAAGCTTCTGACCTACCAGTTGCTTCGGTACGTGCTTTGTGTGTTCTCTCTCTCCCTCTCTTGTTCTCTCATCCAATGCTCGTCATGTCCACACACGCTAGCCTGGAAGAGGAATCCAAACAAGAGAACTGTGACGACGGGATGAGGGCGCGCAATGAGCTGCTGGGCGACACGTACACCACCATGCAGTCCCTCTTGGAGAAGCTCTACAGCTATGTGTGCCTGGCGTTCGGCGGTGAAGGTACGCTACGTAACCCAAGCAGTCTCGTCTCAGTGGCCGATACTTACGCCAACCGTTGGTGGCCATCCAGACGGGAAGGTGAGCAAGTGCAACGAGCTGTTTGTGGTCAAGCAAGTCCACGCATGCTTGGTTTCGATGAACACGGCCATGAAGAGTACGCACCTCCGCCTTACGGTCCTCCCCATGTTGGCTGCGCGCCTGATTGGCTTCGTGTGTGTGTGTGTGTGTGTTGTGTGTGTGTGTGTTGTGTGTGTGTGTGTGTGTGTTGTCCGACAGCTTACGTAGCGCAGTTGGGATCGAAGATCGACCACGAGCACAAGGACCCCTTCGTGCTTCCCGCCCTCAAGTCGGTCAACGAGCGAATAATGCAGTACCAGACCTCGGTCGCGACCTTCTTCGCCAAGATGTCCCAGTCCTTCGAGCTGTTCCTCAACCTCCTCCTGAGCCCCATTGCTATCCCCGTCCGCGGGGTGCAGGTATGACGTCTCTCCCCAAGCGTCCTGTTCGTCAGACGGCACTTTGTCGCCAACGCGTTCGCCGCAACACTCTCACCTCTCTCATGAACTCGATTGCAGCTGGCACAGCAGGTCGGTACATTCCGTCTGGAGAAGCGGGCGAGGGACTACCTCGCGCTCGTCAACAGCGAACCCGCTCCGGAATCAATCCCCTACCTCGAGGCCCTGAACAACAAGCGCACCGTGGCCGACCTCGACGGCGCCCGGCGACTCATGCAGGAAAAGATCCAAAAGCTTACCCGTACGCGGTCCCTATCGCACACGTTTGCCCATACACTTGTGAATTAACGCGCTTGGCGCCTGGTCGAATGGTTGGTGTGGCCAGAGGTCAACGAGCACCTCCTTCGCGAGAAGAATCGACTCCAGGCGGAACTCACCTCGTCGAAGGACACCCTCGCATCGAAGCAATCGCGTCTCGACACCCTCCTCTCAGAGCTGGTCAAGGTGCGACAGAAGCACGACGCCCTGGTACGTCACAAATTCTTCCACTCCCTCCGTCTGCAGCCGCGCTTTTGGCTCACCAGTTCCTGTCCGCCCCTCACCAAGCAGCACGCACAGTACCAGAAGCTGATCAAGAACGGCCAGGCCGTCGGAGGCTCGTCCCTCTTCTCACCCCTGTCGTCACCCTCGCTTTCAGCGGACCAGGGTGTGTCGGTGGTGCCAATCACCACCGGCGCGCCAACGTCGCCGGAGCTGCTGCCCGCCCCCGACAAGGAGTACGGGCTCACCGACAATCCGGCCGTTTCGTTCGACGATGAGGAGCAGCTCGCCACCGACACCTCCGACTATGAGCGCTCGGTCACCGGCACCCCGCTTCTGGGCTCCCCGCTCATCTCGTTCGAGGAGGGGGCCAACGATGCGGAGGAGGCCGCGGTGGAGGGCTCCTCGCCGGCCACCACCTCATCGTCCCTCTCGCTCCTCGACCTGGATTTCGGACCTCCGTCCACCGACGGTCTCTCTCTTATGGTACGATGCCAGCCACGGCGTTTTGTTTACCACCGCTTCCCGTGTACTGATGTTGCGTCGACGGTGGGTGCGCGCGCCCAGTCCTCCTCCAACCTGCTCGACCTTCCTGCTGGAACGCAGGCTTCGGACAAGGAGCGATCATTCACCGCCAGTGAGGTGGTCGGGGCCAGTAAGTCCTATTCTCTAATCGTCATGGACGAAACGGGCTCCCAATCCGATGTACGCACCACCAGCCCAACATCAGCTGTTGCTTAGGCGCTCTCACTCACGATACTTCCGCTGCACCGCTGGCAGTCTCTGAACCTATCAGAAGAGGACCGAGAACGAGAGCAAGCGCTCAAGAAGTTCTACGAGACCCGCGTGGATCAGCTGATGTCGCAGGTACGTATCTGCATGCCCGTTTTGGATGGGGCTCCCCCTCCCTTGGAGGGCCGATTACTAATGCCCACGCCACAACAATAGATTAAAGAAGCCGATAGGAAGGCCGTAGAGCTTCACGAGGAGTACACCAAGGCGGTGGACAGTCTGGCCAGTCTCGTCACGCAGCGAGATGAGCTGCAGGTACGCGCCCGACACCCCGGACACTCGACGCTCACAGTTCTCTTTCTGACGCCGATCCTCTCGCGACCAACAGAACAAGTTGTCTGTGGCCGAAAAGGCGCTGGCTGCCTCCAAGGACGAGTTGGAGTCCACAAGAAGCAACTACGAACAACAGATGAAGCTTCTCTCAGAGCACCTCGTCACGCTCAACGAAAAGATCATGGCCCAGGTCTCCCCTCGCTCGAACCTCGTGCTTTGTCAGCGCACCTCTCACTCTTTGGGCGGTGCGCGCGCGTTTGTTTGACAGGAGGAGCAGATCGGCAGCATTCGAAGCGCGCAAGCGTCTGGCTATCCACTAGCCAGCAGAGGCAACAGGCGGGGCTTCTAGACCGCCACCGCCACATTTCACACCCCTCCCTTCTTTTTCCCTCCTGTTGTTGTACATGATGAGGCCTCTCGGCCAACCAACACCACCAAACTAAAAACAAAAAACCCTATTGGCGTGTTCACAGGTTTCGTTCCAAACTTATGGGCGAATAGGAAATGATTAATTAATTACACAATTTTTACGAAGCGCGCGAGGACCTCCAGCTGACAATCTTCACCCACGAATCAGCACAGGCGTGCTGTCGCCGTAGATGTTGTTGCCTTGGGCGTCGAACTTGACGGCACCAGAGAAGAGGACAGTGTCCGTGGCGGCGATCGCTTCCACCAGCTTCTTGCCCGAACTGCGGCCCGATCGCACGGCAGCCTGTTCGATGATGATGCCCGCGGCTGTCGCTTGGGCGTTCACCGTCGTAGCGTTGCGGGAGTACCGCTGGGCAAAGTCGGCCGAGTACCGGGTGAGGCTGCACCACCTGTCGTGGCCCAGCACGTCACTGTCGGCCCTCGGCCTGAGAAGCTCGCTGCGCACGTCGCTCCTCTTTCGGTTGTCGCCTTCCACCTGGAACAGCGACAGCAGGGGCACGTCCTCCTGGTCCAGGGTGCGCAACAGGCGCCTGTCCGGTGTGAACCCGGCTGACGCCACGACCAGGGCGTCGGCACCGTGCTCGTCCACCAGCTCCCGCAGGAGTCGGCTGGTGCTGGTGCTGTCGCTCAGGTCATCGAGGAACACGAGGCGCACAAAGGCGGCCTTGTTGTTGGCCAGGGCGATTCCGCCGGCGTCGTTGATCCGCTCCTTCCAGATGGCGAGGCCCGACTGGAACTCGTAGGCGTTGGCGTTGCCCGCCCCGGTGAGCGAGATCACCACGCCGACGGTGAATTCGGTGGTCTTGTACGAGTTGGTCTTGGGGGCGAAGGTGACTCCATTGGGTCCCGTGGCGGAGCCGGTGGGAATGACCTCGGTGGTGAACTTCTTCAGGTCTATCTTGGTTAGGCTGGCTCCGCGGCCGCCGGTGGCGTACGCGTAGCGGGAGTCGTCGGAGATGGCGATGGCGACCGGGTCGATATCGGACGACAGGCGCGCCACGACCTTGGTGGTCCAGTAGTCGATGATGAGCACCTGACTGTTCCACACGGCGGGGGCGACGATGTACTTGCCGTCGGGCGAGACGGCCGAATAAAGGAACTGGCGGGTGCCGTAGCCTGCGTAGTGGCGCACCACGGGCGGCGGGTAGGCGGCGGTGGTGTTGATGGCCCACAGCTCGCCGATGCCGCTGACGATGAGCACGCCCGGCTCGACCGTGGACCAGGTGAGGCCGCGCACGCCCACGATCGTGGTGCCCAGGAGGAACGGCGTCTTGACCTCGCCCGTGACGGCGTCCATGGCCGCGATGCCCTGCGGGCCGAGCTGCAGCCACACGGTCTGGCCGTCGTTCGAAAAGACGAAGTTGTGGCACTTGTTGGTGTTGTTGCCGAGCGTCCACACCTGGGCCGGCTCCTCGGAGCCGTCGGTGAGGTCGTAGACCAGAATGGAGGGCTTTGCGGTGCCGTCGGACGAGGTCCACTCGGTGTTGACGTAGAGCTTGGTCTCGTCGTGGTTGAACTTCACCCCGTGGGGGGCGCGCTGGGCCGAGTGGGCCGGGGCGCCCTTGGGGAAGGTGTAGAACAGCTTGTCCTCGAGACGCAGCGGGATGTTGATCCGCGACAGATAGAGGCCCGCGTCGCCGTAGGGCGAGTCGAAGTCGTGCAGGCCGAAGTTGGACACGATGGCAGTGGTGCCGTCCTTGGAGACGATGACCTCGTGCGGCAGGAGGCCGACCTTGGCCTTGCCCAGCAGTTCGCCATCGGTCGAGTAGAATCCCAAGGCGCCTTCAGTCTCCTCGGCGGTGAGAACGATCTTGGCCTTATTCGCACTGGTGCCAGCGGCAAACATGAACAGGGCCAGCGCAAGAGCGAGGCTCCACGCCTTGGGTTGGTACATGGCTTGTGGAGTGCAGGATGGAGGTTGTGTATGTTACAGGTGTTATGCGTGCAGCAGCTGATAGTATGATGAAAAAAGACCGAGCGAGGGACCCTCGGTTTTATGGACCTGGCTGTGTGCCCATTGGTGAGACCACAAGGTGGAAGCAACACAAAAAGAAGAAGCTATTCTTGTCACTGCAACAGGTTGCAAGCTTACCATCGATCCACAACATTTATAGCAACTGCACGCCATCGGAGGTAGCTCGCTGCAGTGGAATCTCGCACATGAACTTGTCCGTGGGGCATGGCCCTTGGTGGTGCGCTCCGTGGAGAGCGAGCCCAACGGCGAAGCAGCGCTACATGGATATTCACTTTCGATTGGCCGGATGAGGTCTCCCGGCTGCTTTTGTGTGGCCCGGCGCTGGATGTCCCGGCCGCCGCCATTGGCGCGAAACTAGATGATCATCTTTCCGGACCAATCGCAGCAGATCTCATGTTGGAACAAGTTACCCTACAACTGCGTCTATTATTGTTGGCCACTATCGCCAAGAACATCTCCCAACTTCTCGGTAGTGGTCGCACAAACGCGTACCATTGCCACCACCACCAAGACATGATACACAAGCTTCGGGCAGGCCTCTGCCTCACCTTTGTGCTCGCCCTACTTTGCTCCGGTTTCCTACACGAGGCGCAGTGCCTTTCGTTCACCGCCTCCGGCGAGGCCTTCTCCCAGAACCTCTACAACACATTGGCCGAAGCCTACTTGTACGTTCTTTGGTTCATTATTGGGGGGGGGCACTTGGCGTCTTGTAGCAGGGTGCTGATGGTGTTGATAACGGTCCAGGTATGTGAAAGATGATCTTACCATCAGCTACCTCGCAACACCATCCATCACGGCGGCCATGACATCTCTGTCGCGCGGCTACAGCACCTTCGTGTCGACTCCTGCCACCTCGCAGGGCAGCTCCGACGGCCTCTACCGCCTGCCCCTCATGGCCGCGGCCATGGGCCTGGGCTACAACTCTTCCCTCTTCTCTAACCACTCTGCGACCAACACCCTCATCCTCGACTCCGCCACTATGGCCGCCATATGGACCGGCGACCTGGTCGACTGGAACGACAGCCGCATCGCAGCCCTCAACCCCTGGCTCGGCCTGCCCGCCGGGCAGCAGCTGACCCTGGTCTACTGCGACGACCTGCTGGGTGAAGGCAACGTGCTGGCCCGCTACCTCTCCAACATCAGCTCCACCCTCGCCGCCCAGCTCAGCGCGCCGGGCAATTTCTCCAACCTGGCGGCGGTGATCTCCGGGCGGGCCGTGGCGGCCTGCACCCCGGCCGATAAGGCGACGGCGCTGGCCCGGCCCGACATGGCCGCGTCGCTGGTGCCCATGATGCTGCCGGACCTGACAGCTGCGGCGCTGGGCTCGGCCCGCATGCGCAACGCGGCCGGGGTTGCGGTCGCACCATCCACGGCGTCGGTCACCCAGGCCCTCACGCTGTCGGAGGCCTCGCTCGACCTCATCAACCTGGGCGACACCGCGTGGCCACTGTCGACCATGGTGTTCGCCGTGGTGCAGACTCAGCTGAGCTCGAGCGACTGTTCGCTGGTCAAGGAGCTCATGAGCTTCGTCAGCTGGATGCAGATCAACGACCAGGCGGCCAACGCCATCACCGCGTCGGGTCACACCCCGCTCGACCGCATCCACCGGCAGAACATGCTCGACACCCTCACCAACGTGACCTGCAACGGCAAAAAGTCCCTCACGACGGCCTTCCTCTCCGGCATGGGTCCGCTCATCCCCAACTACGAGTCGTGGGCCACCGACTACGAGACGAGCAGCTTCAAGCTCAAGTACTACACGTCGTCGTCGCTCGACGCGATCGAAGCGATGATCGAGGGGTCGGTCGACTTCGGCTCGTCGGGGAGCGTGCTGCCCGCCGAGCAGCAGGCCCAGATGCCCGACATGAAGCTCATCCCGGTCGTGGCCTACGGCTACGTTTTCACCTACAACATCCCCTCACTACGCGAGACCGAGGCCCTCGTCATCGACTTCCAGACCGCGTCGGACATATACCTCAACAAGGTGCCACCACCTCCTTCACACTCCTTGCCATCAACAACCAACAAAAAAATGATTGGTTGTGAATGACAGATCAAGACCTGGGACCACCGCAACATCACGGCGCTCAACCCGGGCCTGACGCTGCCGTCGGCGCCGATCGTGGTGGTCTACAACTCGGCGCCGCAGGTGATGACTGGTATCGTCACCAACGCCATCGGGCAGGCCGTGCCCGAGTTCGCCGAGGAGGTCGGCACGGCGAATCTGGTCACGTTTCCCGTCGTGGAACAGGACCCCAACCGCACGCTGGGCCTGCCGAGCCTCAGCGACTACCCGGTCGTCATGCGGGACAACGACTACACGTTCACGACGTGGGTCAGCTTCCTGGCGCTCACGACGGCCAACGTGCGCGTGGCCAAGACCATCAACAAGGCCGGTAACACCATCGAGGTGAGCACCACCACGCTGCGCGCCGCGATCGAATACCTCGAGCATCCGCTGGATATGTACACGCTCCACGCGCCCGGAGAGCTCAGCTGGCCCATGATCAACTACAACGCGTTCATGGTGCGCACGACGGCCATGACCGACTGCAACAAGGCCGCGGCCCTGGTGGACTGGATCTACTGGACCCAGACCGCCGAGAGCGCCTCCGACATCGCTGACTCCAACCGCATCATCGTGGCCAGCGGGTCGCCGGTGCTGATGAGCTACATGCTCGACACAGTGTCCAGCGTCGAGTGCCAGGGCGCCTTCGTGAGCAAGCTGGCCGGCTGCGTGACGGGCGGTGCCGTGTGCTCGGACATGGGAGTGTGCAACGACAACGCGTGCACCTGCAAGGCCGGGAGGGAGGGGACCTACTGCGAGTCGGTGGTATCCGACTCGTCGGTGCTTGTCCCTGTACTAGCCTCGGTGCTGCCGGCCGCCGCGGGCCTGCTGCTACTGATCTTGATCGTGGGCGCCATCGTGTTCGTGTTCGCTCGCCGCCGCGGGGAGGCCGATGACTGGGAGATCGACTACGAGGAGCTGCAGCTGGGCGACCTGCTGGGTGAGGGCGGGTACGGTCCAACCTACCCCTAGCCGCAACGTTAAGGTGGCGATGTGCCACGAACCGCCACTTTAATCAACGCCTCGGTGAGCAGGTACGGTCAGGTGTACAAGGGCACGTGGAAGGGCACGGACGTGGCTGTCAAGATGATGACCGCGGCCGAATCGGTGGCCAAGAACGCGCGGGAGAGCTTCGTCGTGGAGGCTCGCACGATGGCTCACCTGCGGCACCCCAACGTCGTGCTCTTCATGGGCGCCAGCACGAAGCCGCCCAACATGTGCATCGTGATGGAGTTCATGGCCCTCGGCTCCCTCTTCGACGTACGCATCATCTCATTCCCCACCTCCCTTCGTTCTTCTTGATGGCCAACTCACTAGAACCGTCGGACATGTTGCAGCTGCTCCACAACGACCTCATTCCAGACATTCCCATGGCCCTGAAAGTCAAGATCGCCTACCAGGCCGCCAAGGGCATGCACTTCCTCCACTCCTCCGGTACGGCGCCCGTCACAGAGCAACTTTCTTATGCTACCAGTCACTTTAGCTCCGAACTTATCAAAGTTGATCTTAACTCGGTGTAATTCAGGCATTGTGCACCGCGACCTCAAGTCGCTCAATCTGCTGCTCGACAACAAGTGGAACGTCAAGGTGTCGGACTTCGGTCTCACCCGCTTCAAGAACACGATCGACCAGCGCCAGGGGCGCGATGTCGAGGGCAGCGTGCCGTGGATGGCCCCCGAGCTGCTGGCCGAGCTCAACGATGTCGACTACTCCGTCGCCGACGTCTACAGCTACGGCGTCATCCTGTGGGAGGTCCTCACCCGCCTCCAGCCCTACCACGGCATGCTGCCAGCCCAGATTGCCGTCGGCGTCATCCGCAACGACATTCGGCCGAGCCTGCGGGCCGACGTCATCCAGAACCCGGCCACGGCCCCTTTCGTGGCGCTGATGACCAAGTGCTGGCACCGGGACACCACCATGCGGCCCACCTTCGTCGAGATCATGAAGCAGCTGCAGGCCATGATCGAGGACGTCAGCGGGTCCCTGCTCACGTCGACCAGCGGCGGCAGCAGCAGCAGCGCCAGCACCCACAGCGCGGGCAGCAACAGCCGCAGGAACATGACCGGGTCGTCGTACGACTCAGACGCCACAGACAGCAGCAACAAGGGAGGCACCGACTCAGAGGCCCGCGCCAGCAGCAACGACTCGCACTCGTCGCCTCGCCTCAAGTACGGCGTGACCGTGCCCCGGCGCGACGTCACCTTCGTCGTGTGCGACCTGGCCCGCTGCAACGAGTCGTGGCAGACCAACCCCGCCGGCGCAGCCAAGGCCATCACCCGCTTCGGCCAGCTCGTGCGCGACCTGTCCGCGCCTGCCGAGCAGACGGAGCGCGTCAACGCCGCCGCCGGCGGGTACATCTTCTCGAGGCCGGGGCTGCACAGCGGCGGGACCTACATGCTGGCCTTCCCTGAAGCGGCCAGGGCTGCGGCGTTCGCGCTCCACCTGCAGAGGGAGGTGGCCGATCGGGACTGGCCCAGGGGCGTTCAGATCTATGCGCGCGTCGCGCTCCACTTTGCGGCCGGCGTGAGCGGGGCGCCTCGGGACGACGTGACCAGGACTGGCTACGAGCCCGAGAACTACGACGAGGCCTGCAAGCTCAACCTCCGCTGCCGACCGGGCGCTGTGGTCTGCTCCTCGGCCTTCTCCACCCGGCTGGGCTCGCACCCCTCTGCCGCCGACTTCAAGCTGGTGCCCAGGGCCGAAGACGCCTATCAACTCGTCAGCCACGACGACGCCGTCGACCAGGTGGAGCGAAAGAAAGGTGCTGGTGATGGCGATGGCGATGGCGACGGCGATGATGATGAAGAAGACGAGAAGTGGGCGGAGGAGCAGTGGGATCAAGGCATGGGCCTGTGCTCGTCGAACTGCTGCGCGTGGATCATCAACACGAGCAAGATCTCGATGGGCGCCAAGATCGGCGAGGGCAACTTCGGCAGGGTGGTGGCCGGCGCCTACTTTGGCACCAAGGTGGCGGTCAAGCAGCTCTACAAGACCAAGCTCGACGACCTGGCCCTCACCAAGATGCGCAAGGAGGCCGCCATTCTCAGCGGCCTGGACCACCCCAACATCGTCAAGCTGATCGGCCTGTGCGTGTCGTCCAACGGCGACGGCGGGCCGATGCTGGTGATGGAGCTCGTACCGCGGGGCAACCTGCGCGCCCTGCTGGCCGACGGCTCGGTCCGGCTCGGGTGGAAGCAGAAGCT
>NW_004457586.1:399736-432013 GCF_000313135.1 Acanthamoeba castellanii str. Neff
GAAGGTGGGCGACTTCGGGTTCGCCACGGCCAAGCAGGACAACGGGACGCAGACCCGCTGCGGCACGCCCTGCTGGACGGCGCCGGAGATCATCAGCGGCACGACGGCCAAGTACTCGGAGAAGGCCGACGTGTACTCGTTCGCGATCGTGATGTGGGAGGTGCTCACTCGCAAGGCCCCGTACCAGGACAAGAACATGATGACGGTCGCGCTCAACGTCATCAACGGCGACCGCCCGCCGGTGCCGGCCGACTGCCCCAAGGCCTTCGGCGATATCATGCAGCGCGCGTGGAAGGCCAAGCCCGACCGACGGCCCACCATGGACGACCTGCTCATGTACTTCAACTCCGAGCTCGGCACCGACAGGGTCTAGCTCCAGCTCTAGCTCTAGAGCTCTCCCCCCACCCCACCCCCAATCCTATGTGTACCACTAAAGAAATACATCAGTGTAAATATCAACCAGTGCAGGCAACAGGCGTACGGGTTTATTTGGGCCACTTGTCGGTTAGGTACTCGTTGACTCGGTCGGAGCCCTCTCCCACGGCACGCAGCGATAGCACTCGCACTGCATGGAGTGTGCTCAGCAGGCGTGAGCGAGCGAGTGACGGGCGAGTGGGAGAAAGAGGAGAGTGATACCGGTCTCAACGCGCAGGCCGACCTTTCGGCGATCGAATTCGCGGTTGAGGGCGGACAGGAGCGGCTGGTCGAGACAGGCGGTGTCCTCGATGAAAAGCTTGATGCTCATCTGGGCCACCGTGTCTCGGAGGACCTCGCGCACGACGGGCTGCGCCGGGTAGGGGAAGTTTTCGGCCATGCCGGGGAAGTACATCATGTCGGCCGGACCCACCACCTTAAAGTCGAGGCTGACGCTGATCACCAGCTCCACATCCTCCTCCGTTTTAACCGTTCTGCACCATCGCACGACGCGACACAACGCGCCGTGCGCGCGCAGGACAGAGAATGGCGTGAGCCGCGGACAGTCGAGCTGGTGTGTGTTGGTGCGTGCGTGCGTGCGTGCGTTCGCGTGCGCCTGTGCGGTGTGCGTGCGTGAGTTGTGTGGTGCGGTGTGGTGCGGTGTGGTGTGCGTGTGTGCGTGCGTGCGTGCGTGTGTGTGTTCTTAACGTGCACGATAGATGACACACGTACTCCTGGTTGACCTTGATGTTGTGTACCTCGAGGAAGTTGACGATCATGAGCTCCTTGCCCTTGTTGGCGTCCTTGTAGATCTTGATGCGGTCCTTGAACGGATTCAACTGACGCAGCACCCACACATCGCCCGACGAGCAGCCACCTGGTGAGAGTGTCCCCACGAAGGAGCAGACCAGAAGAGTAAAGGAGGTACCATATGTCGGCCAGCCAGCAGTACTCGATTGTACTCATCTTTCCTTTCAACCACCACCGCTTCATTGGTTGGCACCTGCGCCCACGCAGGCAGGAGCAGTTGTGGTTTGTGGGGGGGGGGCAGAGCCAAGGTCAGCAGCATCCGTGGCGCAAGGCTTCTGGCACCGGGTCATGTGGGTGGCATTGCATGACAACGAGCGTACCTTGTAGTAGGTCTTCTTCACGGGCGGAGGTGCAGCTGCCATCTTTGTGTTCCCAGCGCCAAAAAAATTAATGAAAAAGCTTTTATCATTTCTTTTTTTTCTTTTATTGGCGTGGTGCCGCTAAGAAATAAATTTAAAAATAATGACCTTTTTGTTCTTTTATTTGGCGGTTGGTGAGATCAGCAGAGGCCGCCCTTGTCGACGAACTTCCTGATGACGTCGACGACGTCGTAGACCACGGCGGCGAGGAAGAAGGAGCCGAGCACGTAGGCGAATCGCGAGGCAAAGGGCTGCGGGAGAGGCAACGGGATGTAGGACGACAGGTTGCGACCATAGCGAGACGACACCACGGCCATCAAGGCGATGAACAAACCCGCCTCCAAGTTGAGCGCGAAGCTCGCTGTATAGTCCAAAAGCAATCTTAGCATTTCGTGTGCGTGTGTGCGATTGTGTGTGTGTGCGTGCGTGCGTGTGTGCGGAGCGTGCGTGGGTGCGTGCGGAGAAGGCGCACCGAAATACTCGAGCATGACGAGGAAGCAGGCGGGCTTGCCGACGGCGAAGCCAATGCTGAGGCCGAAGGAGATGAGGTAGAGGACGATCTTCAGGCCGGTCTCGACGCTGAACCAGGAGAGGTGGAGGCTGCGCGCCTGCACGTTGTCGAAAAAGCCGGTGATCTTCATGGCCAGCCCGCTGCCGTTCTCGGCGCTGGCCTGGATCTTGCTGGAGAAGGTGAACGCATAGCCTGCACGTGTGCCGGCGATGGGCGAGGTGAGTGCAAGTGGTGGTGGCTCCTCGCTATTCACGAGCGAGTGACAGTCGTACCGTCGAGGAAGTTCTTGAGGCCGCTGCCCACGGTGATGAAGGAGATGGAGATCGACACCACGATGAAGACCTCAACGATCTTGGCGATCCACTCCAGGTCGGGCTGGGTATCGCGGATTACCTCCGTCAACGGAATCTACAGCGCCAGACGCACAATCGAGCAAGCATACGGGTGAGTCGGGGAGGGGGGGCTCACCACGGTGACAATGAGGCGACAGAGGGAGGTGCGTACGGTGGAGATGCAGCCCTTATCGGCGGCCTCCTCCAGTGAGGGTGCCGGACCGGTCTGGGGAACGGCGAGCATGACGAAGAGGGTCCACAGCACGATGAGGACCGAGCACACGCACAGGCCGACGCTCACGGCCCACCTGAACTTGCGCACTTCGCCCGTGCGTTGCGGCACCTTTTTTGGCCGTGGCACACAACAGCAACGTTAGCGACGAGAGGCGAGAGAGTACGCGGTCGGGTGTGGTGACTGTCGCACCTTGTTGAACACGAGGGGCATGAGGTTGATGGCGCCGCCGAGGGCCACCGTCGACATGAGGAACGATTCGGCGATGTGGGACCAGTCCGAGTCGATGCTCTCCATGATGTCCAATCCAACGTAGGCGGTGACGGCGACCATCAGCACCAACAAGCTGCCTGCGGAGGTTGAACTGGGCTATTAGAATCCTGGGCGTGCACTAGTCCTTTGCCATTGTATGAGCCACGCACCCTTGACGGCGGTCATGAGCGAGACCACGGAGGTGAAGAGGCGCTGGCCAAACACCACGCACACGGTGAAGCCGACACCGAAGGTGACGATGATGAACCGCAGGTTGCGCTCGTCCTCGCTGGAGGGATGCGCCTTGCAGCCACCCTCGAGGCCAAACACCTGTTTGTGTTCGAGTCAGCGGTCAGTCATGAAATGAGCGGGAAGTCGAGTGGGGTGGCAGAGCGACGTACGCCACCCCAGGCTTCGGAGCCGGCGAGCACGTAGGAGATGAGGATGGCGAGGAAGTGCAGGAACACGCAGAGATCGAAGATGTATCGCAGCCACACGTTCAGGAACAGCCGGCCCATGGAGTGCAGGTTGAGATCAATCTCCTGCACCCTGTGCACGACAAAGACCCATAAAACATGATGAAAGCGCGTGAGCGGCCTGCTGAGGGGCAATGGTGAACGGCGCTGCAGGTGTGGAGTGCACGCATACGAAGCCGGGTTGTCGCTGTTCTCTTCGTTGACGACGGACTTCTCGGAGCTGTAGAGCTGATCCTTCTCGTACGGCAGCGGCTTGTACGACGCCGAACCCCTCTTGCCCGACGCCTCCTGCAGCCACATGAGGGAGGGAGTAGTCAGTCAAAAAAAGCTGAACTGTGCGAGGGAGGAACAAAAGACCAGGCGGGAGGCAGCACGACGGGTGGGAGTCGGCATGCATGCCTTCCATCCTACATCGGCTGCCTCGCCATCTTCTCTCTGTGCGTCGTCTTCTTCATCTTCCTCATTTGTGTTGACGTTGATCATGGTGTTGCTATCGTCTGGTAATGATGATGATGATGATGAAGAAGATGATGATAACGGTTGAATGGAGGCGGGTAGTACTTCTCGGACAGAGAAGCCGTCGGCAGGCTTGGCGAGCTCGAGCTGCTCCCGGGCCTTGAGCTCGTCCAGCGAGCCGATGCCCAGCCGCATGATGGCCCGCGACTGTTGGAGCAGCTCCACAAAATAAATGATCACGCCCACCTGCAACAGCCCAACAAGCACGCACAGGTCAGCATACAATAGTATAATTAAATAGTATAATTAAATCTATTTCTGAATTATCTATTTTGAATAAATGAAAGAAATGATTGGGAGGTGCGCGGAACCTCAAAGATGAGGACGATCAGGAAGATGACGAGGAAGGGAAAGAAGCCAGAGTTGGCAGTCTTGACGGGCAGACCAAGGATGCCTGTGCCCAGCACCGAGGCGATGGTCACAAAGAAGCTGTGCACCGGGAGGGAAGAGATTTTGTGAGATTTCACATAGTCCAATTAGCAAGCTCTTTGCTGGGCAGAAGCGTAGAGAAGAGAAGCTCACAGATTTGAGAGGGGCGAATGAATGGACGTACCAACCGATGTAGTACCAATTGGACTGCCGTTCAGGATCGTCCCTGATCCCGAAGCATCGCTCCATGACTCGCTGCATCATCTCTCGATTCTTGTTGTGTTGCGAGCTTGGCGCGCGGATGGAGTCAGTCTGCTACTTGCTTGCCTCGGTGACGCAGAGCTCGAACACAACACCCTTCTGGAAAAGGCGCTCGACGAAGTCCAAGCGGTTGGTGCGGGCGGGTCGACAAATTTCTTCCCCAGAGAAACGGCACACAACCCACGCTCGGTGGCTTCCTCGCCCTGTTCCCGCCCCAGAAGCACCACCCGGCCATCTCCACCGAGCTCTCTCTTTCTCTCTCCGTCTGTGCCCCTCCACGCCCTTTTCCACCACCGCCACGCCAAAGAATGAAGGATGAAAAGAGAATGCAGTTTATGGGATGTAGCAATGCAACAGGACGAACAGGGAATGGGCGGTGGTGGCACTCGAGCCGACTGAGAGGATTGGGTGAGTGTGTGTTCTTTGTTCTATTGCTGCTGTTTGGTGAGAGGGTGATGTGAGGGTGAGGGTGATGGTGGAATCATCGTCGTCGTTCTCGTTCTCGTTCTTCTCGTCGTTCGTGAGGAAACTTGGCGCTGGCACCGACAACGTGTTGGAACGGACACGCATCGCCGTTACGGCAGCCCTGCGGCGAGTTGAAGAAGGAGCACAGTCGCTGCTTCCGGTCGTCCCTTCCCCAATTTCCCCCGCCGCCGCCACCTCCTCCGCCCGCGTGGCTCGGTCCGCCGTAGCCGCCGCCTCCACCGTGTCCTCCACCGGTGTGTCCGCCATAGCCTCCTCCGCCGCCGGGTCCGCCGTGCCCTCCTCCTCCAGGGCCGCCGTAGCCTCCGCCGGGAGGTCCGCCCATCGGGTAGCCGCCGTGTTGGGGAGGCGGTCCGCCGTACTGCTGCGGGGGCATGCCACCACCGCCGCCGAAGGGCGGAGGACCCATGCCGCCAGGGCCTCCGCCCGGCCCCATCCCACCACCGTAGAGCGGCGGCCCCTGCTGGTCCTGCTGGCATCCGACCATTGAGTGGAGAGGTCAGGTGGTTGGCATTAGGAAGAAGAAGAAGAAGAAGACAGAAGGGGAGGGAGGGAACTAGTACCCGAGGGGGATAGCCTTGCTGCTGGGCTGTATGAGGTGGGGCGGGAGAGGCGCGGTGGGCTGGCTGGGGTTGTACATCATCCCGGCCGACGGCGGAGGACCCATCGAAGGCCCGCCCATGGGTGCGCCCGGCTGTGCCAAGTTTATATTTGGGACCGGGAGGCCGCCCATGAATGGAGCGCCTGCGGGAGGGCCGCCGGCGACGCCCTGCGGGAGGGAGGCCAGCAGGGACGAGAGGGCCTGGTTGTCGCCGAGAAGGGAGCCCAGGGCCTGCGGGTTGGCGAGGAGGGCGTTGAGCGCCTGCTCCATGTTGCCGCCGGCGGGTTGGCCGATGGGTCCGCCCATGGCGGGCGGCGCGCCCATCATCGGAGCGCCGTAAGGGGCGCCCATGGGCGGGCCGGCGAGATTAGGCTGCGGCTGGTGCATGGGCTGCGCGAGGTGCGGCGGAAGTTGCTGCTGCTGCTGCTGGAGTGTCGGCGGAAGTTGCTGCTGCTGCTGCGGTGGCGGTGTGTACATCTCGTCGAGCGGGATGAGCGGGACGGACGCGTCGTCGTACTCCTCCTGCGCCTCGGCCGGCTCGGTCGGGGTGGGAGGGATATCCTCCTCTCGCGAATAGTACTCGCCCAGGATCTTGCTCTGCCGCTCCCTCTGGATGCCCATCTCCTTGCTCTTTTCCCCCATCGCCACTTTGTACTCGGGCGACATATACAGCAACTGCGGCGCCTTCCACGGCACTGTTGCAGAGAAGGTGGGAGAGGGAGGGGGAGGGGGGGAACGGCACAGACACGGTGAGCCCACCACAGCCGGCGAAATGTGGCACAACTTCGGGGCGGAGAGAGCGCGGCCCTACCTGTTGCGGTCATCTTTTCGAACCGTTCCTTCCATTCGCCTTCCTCATGCTTCCGCTGTTGATCCGCCACTTCCTTTTCGCGCTGCTTCTCCAGCTGCATCATCGCAGCGAAGCTGCCCACTGGTCGCGGCGCATTCCCCATCTAGAATAGAAAGCGGACGGGAAAGTGTTAGTTTGGGAAAGAGCCGCGTGTGGTTGCGAATGGCGGGGATGGCGTACGAGAGATGGCAAATACTTCTCGAACATCTTGACCTGCACGAGCTTTTCGTCTGACGCCCAGGACACTCGCTTCTTTTTCTTCTTGGAAGCCCGACCCTCTCCTTCGTCGTAGCTAACGTCCGCGGAGTCCGGGAACGCTTCCTCGTCATCGTCCCTCTGCCTCTTCCCGGGATCCGAGTCCCGCCGCGTTGAGACCAGCGGAGGCGAAAGCGGAGACGCGGCGGCGGCACCAGAGCTCTTCGCCTTCTTGATGTCGTCCGCCGACAAAGGCTTGGACTTGTAGGAACCCACGCCCTTGGCAATCGGGTGCGGAGCGGTCACATCCTCTTCGATCAGCTGCACGGCGTGCCTTCTCCTCTTGACGTCTGCAGTGGTGTGGGTGAATCGATTAGTCGCCCTCAATACAATCTGAGGCATAACGCCGAGCCAAGGTGGCGTACGGTCGGGTATGAGGCCTGTCAACTTGCGCTTTTCGGCTACGGGCCTCGGCTTGGCCGGGCCAGCAATGAGGTCGTCAAAATCCTCGCTTGCAGATATCTTCAGCTGCGGACCCGGCTTCGCAGCTTTAGGCGCTGCTGGTGTCACCTCTCTGCAATGTCACTCGTGCATTAGAACAGAATTCAAGACTCGGTATCTTCCCCGGTAAACGGGAGGAGATGCCAGCAGCCACTTACCTTGTTCGCTTCATGCCTCGTGCAGCCGTCGGTGACACTTCCTTTTCCTTCTTATCGAGCCGCGCCTTCTCGGCGGCGGCCTTTTCTTCGGCAACGTCTTTCTTGGCCGAAGAGCTTTCGGCCTTCTTTGACGCATTGAGCACCACGTCCTACAAATCAACAAATCAAAAAATGAGTACCATTCCCATCAAATAAGGTGACCCTCATCGGCGAGAAGCGGAGGAGTGTATGGGGCTAACCTTCCAGCTGTTCATGATCCTGACGGCCCACTTCTTCACCACTTCAGTGGGATGGTTCTCGAGCTTCTTGATCAGCTTGCCCATGCCGGACTTCTGCAGCGTCTCGACAGTCATCGGCAGGGTGTAGATGACCTTCAGCAGCTGTCGGACCAGCTGCGTGTTCTTTTCCTTGATCGCTTGAATCAGCCACGCCTTGAGCACTACCAGACCGTCGTTGTCGATGAACCTGTTGTAATGGACGGGGAGGTGAACCGCTCGTGTGAGACACTTACTTGTGAAGGTCGTTGAGTGTTGGTCGGGGGGGGGCGTACACTTTCTTTAGGTCCAGGCGTCGCGAGTTGGAGACGATGTTGAGCAAGAGAGACTGGGCGTCGGGAGACTTCTCCTCGGCCATGATCTTCTGCAGCTTGATCATCTTCTGCGGTTCTGAGACCCCTCCTTGCCGGTCGACGATGTCGAGGAGTTGTTGATTTAACGTTGCTTCCTTCCGCGACTGGTGGGTGATGAGGGGAGGCGAGAGTTAATATTTATTGCTGCGCTCAGAGTGGAGCGCTGGCCGACAGACACACAAAGTAAGAAGAAGAGATGCGATGGGCGATGCAGTTGCTCGATCGAGGGAGGCTGCCACCGTCCGGTCCCGACAATGGTCGGTCCATGTTGCAGTGCAAATGCCACCATCACTCGACGCAAACCGGACAAGGAAGGAGGGAGGAGCTCAAAGCATCGCACGCCCCGCTCCCCCGTAATGGCAACAGCATGAGAAAGCATTTCGCTCCAGGCGTGTACCTCTGGTGACTCCGTTGCCTTTGTGGTCTCTTGCGGCTTGGACCTCTTTTCGTGGTCCTGTTTGGCCTTTCTCACCTTTTTCAGCGCCTCGATGGTCTTCATGGGAGGGTAGAACAGTTACAAACTCGTGTCAACAAGCGCAAGAGAACTTCAACTAAGAGAGCGGTGAACGCCCTTACCTCTTTTTCGCCCATGTTCACTTGTGGAAGCAACTGCTTCAAGTCCTTCTTCGTTGGCTTGGGGTAGTCTTTGAGAAACTGGAGGAAGACTGCGAGCAGCTCTGGCTTCATCCCTAAACAATCGAGACGTGTATCAGCGCTTGTCCTTGTCTCAGGGACATAGACGGGGGGCACCTGGCACTGCGATGGCTGGCCGAGGCGCAGGAACGCCTTCGGACTTGACTGCGGCTCGCGTGTCAACGGCCTGCACGGGATGCGACAACAACACGGATGAGACTCCACATCTGTCGCATCGAGAATCGAGTGGATCGCGTACCTGCCCAGTTAGGGGATCTACCCCAGTGAGCAGCTTCTGAGTCGCCACCAGCCGATGGAAATCACGTGTCTGCGCTTTGTAGACATCGACTTGCGAATCGAGGCGCCTCTGCCAGCTGTCTGCCTCAACGTTGGGATTGGGCGGCAGCGCTGCAAGATGAAGCGATCAATTGTCAATCTCCATCATGGGCTGCCAGAGTAGAAATTACGGCGTGTCCGCCTGCACGAAGTGGGGCGTCGTACTCAATGGAGCAAAGGCATGATGATCGCTCCTGATGGCTTGTCCAGACGAGTCGGCAGCAAACGGCGCGTAGGCAGACTCGGTGCCGAAGAGGTTCTCGGAGAGGATGCTCGAGGGGTATGGAGGTGGTGAAGAGTTGAAGTCGAAGTTGGGATCGCCAAGGCCCGAGAAGGTGTCGTCGTCTGCACCGCCATCGATCATGGACTCGGCCTCGCTATCGTTCAAATGGAAGCTCTCCTCTTCTTCGTTGTGCAGTCCCCCATCATCCCCAAATTGACCGTTTCCCTCGTTCTCAAAAGAAAAGCTCATAACTTCGGCCATGCGGTAGGCTGCTCGCCCTTCCCTTTGCTGCCGTGCGATGTGCCTTTACGCTGCGTAAATTGAGGATCTAGAAACCGTTGGCGATGCTACTTTCAAAGCGAGCGATTTTTACCCTCACCGCACGAAAGAAGTAGAATTTTCTGAGCGGATGCGAAGTTTGATTGAGCGCAATGCCACCTGTGGGAGCGCGAAGATTACAAGAAGCCTGGAACGGTTTGGGAAACAGAAAGGCCAGACTGTGTCAGGCTGACGTCACCTTCTCCCGTGGGTAGAGAGAGCGCTTGAATCTCGTGGTGTTTCCCATTATCGTCGACGCCCGAAGAAATGTCGTGCCCGCCTTCGTTGAATGCTTTTGGGGGCGAAGGGCAAAACCAGCACGGCACGCGCAATCGAATCGCGCGAGTGGTTGCGACAAAGAGAGATGGCTTCCTTTCCCTATGAGTACATCTTCAAGTACATCATCATCGGCGACATGGGCGTGGGCAAGTCATGCCTGCTGCACCAGTTCACTGAGAAGAAATGTAAGGTTCCCCCGAACCAAGGGGGATGTTGATTTTTCTTAATCTCACGCTATTGCTGCAGTTATTCCTGATTCGCCACACACCATCGGCGTAGAGTTTGGAACGCGCATAATCGAGGTTATGGGCAAGAAGATCAAGCTGCAGATTTGGGATACTGGTACACGTTGCCCCGCCCCTCTTCATTCTATCTTTGACAGGTTTATCTAACACGTTTCCTGCAACATGTGCAACAGCCGGGCAAGAGCGGTTCCGGTTCGTGTGCCTACAAGGCCTTGAAGACTCTTCAGAGAATCAATCTCACATCTCAATTCTCTATCAAATGCAGAGCGGTTACGCGCAGCTACTATCGTGGCGCTGCTGGCGCGCTTCTTGTGTATGACATCACGAGGTGCCCATCTCTCCCCTCCCCCAATCCCCATTACACGACCTTTGGCCCAGCTTGCCAACTCTCTCCTTGTGCCCACCAGGCGGCCAACCTACAACCACCTCACAAGCTGGCTCACCGACGCGCGAAACCTTACCAACCCCAACACTGTGATCATGATGATCGGCAACAAGAAGGATCTCGAGGACCAGCGAGACGTCACCTACGAAGAGGCCAGCAACTTTGCTAAGGAGAACGGACTCATCTTTCTAGAGGCCAGTGCCAAGACGTACGTCTCCTGCTGGAGAGCTGTATGGATGGGATCAATGCCTGATGAGGACGCGCACACCTGCGCCGCTCCAACTACAGGGGCGAGAATGTCGAAGAGGCCTTCCTGAAGACAGCAAAGCTCATTTTCCAGAGCGTGCAGGACGGAAGGTACGCTTAGCCACCTTTGCCACGCCACACCGCACCCCCCATCGCCCTCTTGCCACTGTACGGCGTGCTGATCGTGGTGCACCACCCTGCACAGTGTTGATGTGGGCTCGGACATCGGTGTGACGAAGAAGACGCCGCTGGTGCCGCCAAGCGGCGGCAGTGGAGGAGGTGCCGGAGACGGAGCCGGCGGCTGCTCCTGCTGAACGCCGCCTGGTGTGGCGGGACGGACTCGATAGGCACCACCAAAACACGGAGCTATCGCGCACATGGACATAGACCACCGGGGGAAGATGGGGCGAGGCCTGAGAAGCGAGCAAGCGCATGAAAGAGAGAGAGAGAGAGATGGAACGACACACCGGCAAGGGCCTCGATGGTGCAGGAGGAACCCAACTGCGCAGGAACGACGCAGGGCAAGGACGAGAAGAAGCAAGATCGTGGCTTGGCCAAGGTGTGCGGGAGAGGAGTGTCCTCCACGAAGGCAGGCTGTATATTTTGGTTTGAGATAAATATTAGACTTCGTCTGCACCAAGGAGACTTCTTCTTGTTCTTCTTCATGATCACCCTACGCGTCGTGCCCGTCGGCATCAACAACCGTTGTTGCCAAGGCCGCTGCTGGGTTAGGCGCGTCTGATGGTTTGGGTCGAATGTTGTGTGCGAGGTGGAATCAGCTGGCGGGGCCGGTGGTGAGGCGGAAGCAGTCGTTGACGATGTAGTAGGTGCCCTTGCCGGGCTCCTGTGCGAGGATGAAGGTCTCGTGAAAGTGTCGTGGGTCCTCCTTGGCGTACGTCACCGTGCCGACAACGACCACGAAGATGTTGGAGGCCTGTGGCGACTCGGTTCCGTCTGCACCCGTACAGCGAGGGAGTGAGCGTGGCCGCCGAGAGGTGGCGCAAGGGCAGGGGCGGGGGCGCACCGGCAATGGGCTGGCAGTCAATGGACTGGATGTTGTGCGTTGAAGGAGGCAGCTGCTGGAAGAAATCACGCAGGGTCTGCAGGCCCTTCTTTGCATTGCCGTTCCAGATGAGCACGGAATCCTCGCGGTAGAATCGGAACAGCTCGTGCCGAGAGCTATCGTACACCCGATAAAAGTACTCCTGGAGCAGCGACAATGAAATGGATGAGATTAATAATCTCACCTCCATAAATACAATCGGCGTTCAGCATTGCACAGCCGCACCTTCACAAAGATCTCGCCGGCACGGGCGTTTGTGTCGATTAGTGTGGCCTTCGCTGTGCTCATCTCGTCTTGCAATTTGCTTTTGGCGGGCTCTGTATTATTTTATTTTTTAAGAACGAGAACTGCTCATGCACTGTGATGGTGTAGTGTGTTTCACATAGGGAGAATGTGCTCCCAACTCAACATGTTACGGCGCATCAGAGAGCGAGCAGCTTGCGGATGATGTCGGTCAGGGTGATCATCGCCTGGGGTCTCCCCTCAGCATCCACCACCCAAGCGCGGTGCTTCCCGGCGTCGAGGATCGAGCCGATCACCTCGTCGAACAGCGCGTTGGGACCGAATTGGAGGTAGTCCTATTCACCCAATCCATCAGATTGTGCGGTGGTAAGGCCTGTGTGTGTTGTGTGTGTTGTGTGTGTGTTCACGCATACCGTATCGCCGAGACTGAGCGCGGGGAGGTAGATGCGCTTGAAGTTATGTACAGACAGCGTGCGCAGACTGTCGGCAGACAGGTCTCCCACGAGCTTGCCATCGGCATCGACGAGGGCGAGAGCGCTCACCTTGTAGAGGTGGTCGATCACCTGCGACACGCTGTCCTCGGTCGAGATCTTCTCGATCTGACGTTTGCTCTTGGTCTGGGCCGAGCCACGGCACACGACATTGCACACGCAGTGAGGATAAAAAGAGAATTCTCTCGCCAAGCAGAGGGCAGAGCTGCGTACGAGGCCGAGTGCATCGATCGTGGGAAGCGAGTTCGAGCCCCGGAGATCGGTGCCGAGCAGCTCGTTGAGGTGGGCCACGAAGAAGCGGAGCACGTCGGTCTGGCTCACCAAACCGCAGACGTTGCCCTTGTCGTCCTGCAGCGGCAGACGGTGCACACTAGACACAACACGGGTGTGTGTGTGAGAGAGCTCCCATAAGGCAACACAACGAACAAGCGGTCGAGTACCCACCCGCTCGAAAAGATCTGCATCAGCGCCGGCAGCGATGTGTCCAGCGACTGGGGCAGGAACGGGCTCATCTTGCTAAAGTCTGCACAGAGTACGCAGCCGCGGCAACAGACCATCGGCAGAATGAACTCAGCCACTCAGTCGGTCACACAAAGATACACACATCGCATTTTGCCAGCTACTCCGGGGCGGGCGTACTGACGATGCTCTTGAGTTCAATGTTGGGAAGCTGCTCGGGGAGCGCCTCGGTGGCGGGGAACAGGCTGGTGGAGGGTCGGCATACACAGAGCCACGTGTTCGCACAGAGAGTGTCACTACGGCTCGGCAGGGGTGAACGCGACGGACGGGCGGGGGCACACGCACCTCGCCACGTAGGCAGCCAAATCCAAGGCGGACACCATGCCCAGGTACTTCCTATTTTCGAGATCCAGGATGGGCACCTGCGCGCGAGCAGCAACAGTGCAGCCCAAGTTAAAAGGCCACCTTGGTGGGGGCGGGGCGGGGCGGGAGATAGAGCCCGAGAGCAAGGAGGGCGTGCGAACCGCAGTGATGCCGTTATCCTGGAGCGTCTGTGGCCGCAACAGCACACATAGAAAACGCGTGAGACTGGACCACACCCAGCACCGAGAGAAGGAATAATATATAAAAACAAATAATGAGGGGGGAGGGGTGGACCATGAGGCAGTGGTCAACAGAGTCGTGGGCTTCGAGCACGATGAGGCGCGCGTGGAAGGAAACGACGTCGCGGACAGTGGTGCGCGCGATGAGGGCGCGCAGCCGCAGGCCCACCTTGGCCGTGGCCAGAGGGCTGCCGGGAGGCGTGAGCGGTTGGAAATCTGCCAACTGTTCCCTCAACCGCTTCACCCACACATCCTCCTCCGAATCCGTGCTCTTCACCTCCACTTCCTCTTCTCCCTCCTCGGATTCAGCCTCCCTCTCATCCACAACCTTCTCTGGCTTGTGTCCTTCGCTCATCTCTGCTATCTTGTATTACATTTCAATTTTGATACTATTGGCATGATGTCGACAAAAAGTTCGCACGCAATGGAACGGCTGGTCACAAGCCCCAAGGGCGTAGGACTCGGGAGAGGCCTTGTTTGGCGGCGAGGTAGGAGAGGAGCAGGCCATAGTTGGTGATGGGTACGCCCGAGCCCTCGATGTCACTCAGCCGCGCGGCCATCTTCTGTTGGTCGAGCATGCACCCACCGCAGTGGATCACCAGCTGGTAGTCGTTGAGGATCTTGGTCTGATACTCGCGGCCGAACGCGTGGTCGACCCCGATTGTGCCCTCCCCGAAGCGTTGCCTCAACTTGGCCGGTATCTGCACCGTGCCGATATCGTCTTGGATTCTGGGCCGCCCGCGCAGAATATTAGCTTTCCACTAGGCACCGGGCTGCCAGGGTGATTAATACGAACCTGTCGTGGTTGCAGGCCTCACAGATTAGAACCTTGTCGCCGTGTTTGAGGGTCTCGAACCGCTTGATGCCCTCGACAAAGGCTGAGAGACGTCCGCCGCTCATGTAGTTGATCATCATCACGGAGAAGGTGGTGAGCGGGACGGTCTCCTGGCTACTCTGGCCGCCCTGGTCGCTGGGCGCTGCTGTGCCGGGCTCCATCGTCCACTTGTGTACCACGTCCGTAGCCTGGGAGTCGGTGATAAGGAGCTTCAGCTTGTTCTGACTCTTTAGCGCGTCGACACTGGACCTGAATCGCTGCTCCTCCTCCCTTCTCTCCTCCTCAATGGGCGATCGGGCCTTCTTGAGGTCCATTCGGTAACAGAAGGTGCTGGCTGCGCCGGTCACGAGGTTAGCCGCCCACGAACGAAACGGAGTGAAACGAAACAAAGCATACCATACTGGCGCAGGAGCTCTTCCTGCACCAGGGCCTGTGGTCGGAGGAGCCGGCCGCTGGGAGTCTCGGCGTCCATCGGAATGTTGAGGAACACGACCGAGTCTGGACCCAGCCTGCCGCCAAGAACCGGAGAAGAAGGCACATTAGTCGAAGTTGGCTTAGCGATGAAGGTTAGTAGGGCGCAGTACTGTAGCGCCGAAGGGAGCAAGCTCACGTTGCTCGAATGTGGCTTCGTGTTCGTTGTGACGAACTTGACCACCCTGCCCATGGCCTCGGGCGAGTTCAAGTCCAGGGCAATGCTCGTGATCTGTGGAGAAATCAGATGTTCTGATGCTGTACGGTAGGATTTCCAATCAGACGTCGTGAGCAACTCACCTGAAGGCTCGTTCGGTCGGGTGTGAGGCTCTTTTCGGCAGCGTCCAATATGGTATTGGTGGCCTTCCTTATCTCGGCCATCTGCTGCCCGAACACATTGAACACCACCATGACCCTCATCTGCGCAGAGTCGTCTCCCTGGGAGTCCATCGAGGCATTGACACGGTCAGGCACAAGCAGGAAGGGTTGGGGTTGGGCAACATTACCTTCTTTTGCTTGGCCGACGCCTCTTGGATCACATCCCTGGCGGCCTCGAGCGAAGCCGGGTTGAAGGGATTGACAACGACCACCGCTGCGTTGCACTCCTATTGGTGACCGGTACCACATTGTATCAGATGAAAGGATGCCTGCTTTGGCATGGGCATGGTGGCCAGTACCTTGAGTACGTCGAAGGCCTTGCGCCTCTTCTTTTCGCCTAGCAGCCCCTCTTCGTCGATGCCGGGCGTGTCGAACAGCTTCACCGGGCCCAGGTCATGCATTTCCATCAGCGCAACCTGCACTCCCACCGACCAGTTAGGCTGCCGTGAGGCACCACAGCCGGTGCGGCCCCTACTGACCTTCGTGTCGGCCGTGGTGCCTGGCTTGCTGTCAACGATGGAAGTCTCCTGCTGCGAGATCAGGTTCATCAGCGTCGACTTGCCCGAGTTCATCGCCCCGAAGATGCCTGCACAGTCACGGGACAGCACCTTCATGAGCTTTGTGGGGGCGGGACGGGGCGGAGTAGGTGGCACCAATGTTTGTGCGTAGGAGAGGCTGTCCCGCATATGCCCGCGACAAGCTTGCTGCGTGCTTTGGTGGTATACCACAGACCGTTCCCACCGCTCTCTTCGTCATCGTCCGCTTCATGTTGGAGCTGATGAGACTCTGGGGCGGCGCCGCACAGTTGCCAGGCAAGCAACATGAAATCCCGAGGAAAAATCAGACAACTTGTTTCGATTGCTTGCGCATTTTCGGCTTTCGGCCAATGGGTACTGGATCTGCAAAAAAGGGGACAAAAAACCACGAGCCATTGTCACCGTCAACGTGAAGTCATGAAGAAGACGTTAGCTCCATTGGTGCAAAGGGATGTGTACCGCGTTATGTTGCTGCGACGTGGTCTGCACGACGCGGCGCCAGTCTCAGGGGGAAGCACGACAGACCTGCACAAGCTGCTATACTCGCCCCTGCTCACACCCGACGCCCCAGCTGCCGAAGACCCAGTTGCTGCGCGCAATGCCCTGCAAGCGGCACTTAGCCGGGTTCGTACACCACCCGCTTTCTGCGTGGGTGCTGGTGCTCCCTACTGAATACCCAGCGGTTGTGTAGGGCGGAAAGAAGAGGCCAGTCAACAGGCTGCACCTGCCCCTCGAAGAGAAAATCGGTATGCCACGACAGCCGCACCTCTTGTTCATCGTGTACCTGACATGGAGTTGCTGCGCAGCTCCTCTGGCGTCGTTGGTGGGTAGAGCTCTGACTCCCGGTGAGCCGCTGACTTTGGAGAAGGAACAGATCGTGCATATCCTGCAAACAGCTGATGAGGGTTTGGAAAACGTACGACCTCGGCTCTCTTGCCATCCTGTGATCTCTTTCTGATCTTATTCCACCCGATGCGCATCGATTGCACCCATAGGCACTCTACGACTACGCCGACACCGTGACGCAGCGCTACTTTGGCAAGAAGATCTACTTCAGAGGTGCCCTGGTTCACTGTCTGTGTCTCCTCCTGTTCATCTCGTAACGCCCCGCTCTCCGCAGGCATTGTGGAGTTCTCGAACGTCTGTACGAAAGACTGCTACTACTGCGGCATTCGCAAGCACATACAAGTGAAGCGGTGCGTAGGGCCGACGGAATGTGGTGAGTAGTGCGCAAAGGCAACTGATCCCACAGTTGATGGTTGGCTGCACGTGTGCAGATACTCGATGTCAAAAGAGGAGATTGTCAACTGCGCCATTTTCGCTTACGAGAGCGGCTACGGGTCGCTCATGCTGCAGAGCGGCGAGCTGCCCACGGACAAGCGACTCGCGTTCCTTGTTGACACCATCAAAGAGGTTAAGCGAGTGACCATCGAGAAGGACAAGGAGCGAAACGGCGTCAAGGAGGGCGTGGAGAACAAGAGCCTGGGCGTCGCCATCTCCCTGGGCGAGCTTACTAAGGTGAGCCTACAATCGCTACGTACCATCCTACTGCCTACTGCTTACTGATGGGCTGCGCAGGACATGTTCCGGTCACTGAGGGAAGCCGGAGCGCATCGGTACCTGCTGCGTATAGAGAGCTCCAATCCCGATCTCTACGCCAAGCTGCACCCGGCAGACCACTCGTGGCACAGGCGGGTAGAATGCCTTCGCGAGCTCAACGAGCTGGGCTTCCAGGTGGGCACCGGAGTGATGATCGGCCTGCCCGGACAGACCCTTGGCGACCTCGCACAGGACCTGCTCTTCTTCAAGTCCATGGACATCGACATGATCGGGTGTGAGCCCCCACCGTAACCTCTTCCAGAAGCTGCGTGCCAAGTGCTGACGGCGCGCATTCGATTGTGGGGATAGGATGGGGCCGTACATCTGCCAGAAGGACACTCCGCTGGGCAAGCTGTGGCAGGAGGAGAATTCCAACCTGGACACCAAGCGCTACAACGAGAAGCTCTTCCGGCTCAGCACCAAGATGGTCGCACTCGCCCGAATCATCTGCGGGGACGTCAACATCGCCGCCACGACCGCCCTGCAGGCCATCAACCCCCAAGGTCTCTCCCACCCACGACAGTTTTGGGGTAGAGTTGGAGGTGATGGCTGACATTCGCTCATATGGATATCAGGTCGGGAGGTTGCCCTGAACCAGGGCGCCAACATGCTGATGCCGATCCTGACCCCGCGCAAGTACCGCGAAGACTACCAGCTCTACGAGGGGAAGCCCTGCATTGACGAGGGCGCCGAGGAGTGTCGGTCGTGCCTCAAGAACCGCGTGCAGTGGGCCGGCAAGGAGCTCACCCTCCACGACTGGGGCGACCCGCAACACTTCTTCTCCCGCCAAAACATCCCCACACCCACCAGACAATAACCACCAATACCACCTTACCTTAGTATGTCAATACTGGCTACATGGCCGCCGGCCCGTTGTGGTTGCGTGGCGGAGCCCGGAGGCATGTGACGCAAGCGAGATCTCGCTTCCCGCCCAAGGTCAAGGTGGTGAACGCTGCGCACACTCAGAGGAGCTTGGGCCAGGGGTGGAGTGCTGGAATATCGGTCGAAACAGTTCGCGGATTTGGCCCACAGAAGAATTCCTGAACGGGGGGGGGGTAACGATACAACAACGGAACGCGCTCCATCTCTTTCGATCGTTTTCGCGCAGTCTAATCGGGCGTGGGAGAAAGTTCATTTCATCACACAAATCGAAGAACGAACACACACTACACAGCTTGCTCAAGATGCCGCGCAAAAAGCAGACCGGTACGTCGATGCTTGGCTCTTGCTCGCTCTTCGCTCTCGGGCGGAGTTTGACCAGCCAAATCAACCATTGGGTTTGTAGAAGGTAATGCTTACGGATGGATCACAACAATCACTGTTAATAATCCACAGGACGGAAGGCGAGGGATGAGGCCGTAGACGGAGAAGATGGTGACCAGCGCATTGATGATGAGCAGGTGGATGACGAGACGCCCACCTCCGGCGGACTCGAAAGCGTCGAGGCGGCCATCGATCAGCTGCTGGAAAGCAGGTACAGAGCCCTATCCCTCTCCAATATCGCCCATCTACAAACTCGCGTTCATCTTTGCACATTGTTTATTTATTTTACAAAATAAAGGACCACCACTCGCGAGAAGGCTCTCCAGGAAGTCAAAAAGGGCCTGCAGCTCCACTACGCCTACGACCTCGTCGAGAAGTGGTACACTCTCCTCACGCTTCAACAACCACGTCCTGGTATAGCTGCGGGTGTCTCGGGTGCTGATGATGGTAACGACCGTGGCTGCACACAGGAGGACTACGCTGTCGGAGGGCATCATGCGCGGCCTGAAGAAGGGCAGGGAGGCCGAGTTCAAGCTTGCAGCGCAGCTCCTCGACGTGGTCGTCCTCACGCTGGGCGCCGAGAGCGAGGAGCTCTACGCCGAGTTCAGCCCCGTGCTCTCGGTCTTCATCAAGGACCCCACCGCCTCGTCGGTCGTTCGCTCAGTGGTACGAGCTCTCACACCTCCGCCCGGTTGTGTGTGTGTGTGTGTGTCGTGTGTGTGTGTGTCGCTCACTCGGTTCGTTGCAACGTACGCAGGCGGCCACGTCGTTCGCGCTGTTGACGTTCGTGGGCTGCACGGACCAAGTGTCGATCAAGGAGAACGTCAAGATGCTGGAGGAGACCTTCACTGGCACCCACTCGACCGCCTTCCTCCCCGCCGTGTTGCGCGCGTGGGGCCTCCTCCTGTCCACGATGCCCGTCAAGTACATCGAGACCGAGGCGCTCCCCAAGTACGGCAAGAAGCTGGTCGCCCTGCTCGACCTCGACGAATTCGAAGCCCGCCTGGCCGCCGGCGAGATCATCGCCCTCCTCTTTGACGTGCTCCAGGAGGCCAAGGAAGACGCCGAGGAGGAGTTCGATCTGGCCGACTACGAGTCGTGTCTGGACATCGACGACCTGATCGACAAGCTGAAGGAGCTGTCGGCCACCTCGGGCCACCACATCTCCAAGAAGGACAAGGCCAAGCTCAAGTCCTCCTTCAAGGACATCCTCCGCTCGGTCGAGGTATCAATATGCCCCCAATTTGCCCCCCCCCCTCCAGCACGCTTCGCCTTTCGCTAATCACCTTCACCGTCTGACAACGAACAGTCGGGGTCGGTGCCTACGGAGACCATCACTGTGGGCAGCACCAAGGTGGAGTTCCATTCGTGGGAGCGTCTCGTGCAGCTCAACTTCGTGCGGCAAACGCTCGCCGAGGGCACGCTCGTGCATTTTGAGGTATTCTCCCTCCACGGCGCGCCTGCTTTGCAAGTGAAGAGCTAACGCGCGTTGGCGGCGGTGATGGTGGCTTGGCAACAACAACAGAGCAACGAGCTGCTGCAGCAGATCTTCGGCTTCACGGCCACGACCAAGGCGCAGAAGCCCCAGTACTCGAAGCTGGAGAAGCGGCTCTACCTGTCGGCCAACAGCGCCGCGGCCAAGGACCAGACCCTGGCCATGCGCCGCTCGCGACAGAACTTCGGCCGCGAGTCCAAGACCAGGCTCTTCGCCCGTGACGAGGAGGACGACTGAGTCGTCAGCGACCGGCCGTCATCATCCGCGTCAACGTGGCCCGTTGGCTTTCAAAGGAGTGGACATCGCCACGGGGGGGAGAAAGAGAGGTGTAAATACTAAGTGGGAATAAATCCTGGTCTCAAAATGAACCCCAATAATCGGTCCAGCATGTGTCTCGCTGCGGTGGTCGCCGCCCAATGTGCCCAGGAATATGTGCAGGCGCAGTACATCAAGCTGCGCCACCGTGCACGCCAGTTGATCAACGCTGGATTCACGACCAGACAGCTGTGGAGAAGGCGAAGGCAAAGACAGAGTTGCACACGAACGAGGTGATCCACCCGGTGCTTAATGCATGGTCTGAAGCTGACGGCCATCCACAATAGGTTGAAGGCCTATCAGATGCGTGACATCATCACCAACTCCATATCGCCAAGAGAACCTCCTTGTCCAGATCAACGTCCATGGTTTCCATCCACATGGGGCATTGTTCAGTTATCGCGTTGGTTGGGCATGTCTTCTCAGGTGCCTCCGGAGCGCGAGTACGGCTGATGGGCGCAGGTGTTTTGCTTTAAGACTGTTTATTGTCCACCGGCTCCAGAAGCAGAGGCGGAGCTGAGCATGTTGTTGATCTTCTCGGTCTGCTGCTGCTCGCAGTACTGCAGCAAATCCCACAGATTGGCCCTGAGCCACCTACCCCCGAGCACTCGGTTTTCCCTCTTGCGTTGCTTGACCGTTAGGGTGACTGACCGGAGGTCGATGAGCTCGCTGAGAGTCAGCTGCTGGAGCCTCTCCATCACCAAGCCGAAGTCCCCCAGGTTTTCCAGCTTCTCGCGCAATTGCTTGGCCCGCTCCAAGTCGTGGAAGTGTAGCAGAGGCACGTCCTTCGGTAACGACGTGAGGATGGCTCGTTTATCCGATAGTGCTCCCTCAAGAAGGCGACGTAGGACTTCACGAAGTGGTCGTGCATTCCCTGCGCTTTCGCTTCATCATACGCTTGGAGCTGGTCTTGCGGAAGACATGGCGCGCGAATCGTGCAGAGTACTCGGCGCCCTGCACGATGTGTCCGTGGCTGAGGAAGAGGAGCGTGCCGCAGTGGACGTAGGAAGGACGTCGTGGAAGGAACGGGATGAAGTCGTTGTCGTGGGTCAGCCGGAAGAACGCCACCCCGGCCGCTCGTGCGCGTAGTTCGGAGGTGAACTCACGGTTGCCCACCTTGGGCTGCCCGAATGTGTACACCCCTGCACTCCATCCATTCATTAATTCCAAAACGATGTGCGTGCAATGCTGGCGAGAGAGATTGACCATTTACAAGCGCGATGCACTCCTTGCTACTGCTGCTACTGCTGCCACTACCACTCTCATCCTCTGAGGTCTTCTCTCCAATCTGTCCCTCCCGAGCCACCAATGGCAATCTGCACATCACATTTGTTAGCTGGCCTTTGCTTCTACTAAATTGTGAAAGAGTTAGATATGCGTACGGCAGAGGGCAGGGAGAGGGGAAGCTGAGATAAGCGAGGCACAGGTTGGCCAGCGCACCGCCCAATGAATGACCTGTGACATACCTGTGACCACAGTGAGAACAACACCAATAAAGGTGGTACCAGAACGCAGTGGGGACAACAAGGATCGTTGTCCTGGGGGAAGTACAGGGGGAGGGCGGGATTGGCAGAGCGAGCCTTGTTGATGAAGGCCACAATCTGATCCCAGAGTGACAAGAGGGCCATGTCGTAGCCCCGATGCACCATCACGTTTGGCCAACCAGGGAAGGGCGCAATCTACAGGGACCACAGAAGCTCCTTAGCCCCACAACTGGAAATGAGCTAATGAGGCGGGGTGCAGATCGTGCCTTGGCGGCCATGGTGTTGGTAGAGCAGTCCCTGATGGATTCCGTGCCTCGGAAACAGATCACGATGCACGCTTTACCGTACATCCCAAACCCCTGCGTGTCGGTTGCTGCGTCATGGAAGAACGTCATGTCCTCCCACACTGCCTGCCACCCAATCACGCACAACCCGTGCTTAGCAGAGCAGGGAGGTGGAAGTGGAGATGGGGAGCGGGGTACGCCATATGCTGGTGACCACATGTCTGATCTGGGCGGGCGAGCGGTAGGCGAGCGCCGCAGCGGTGGCCAGCCACAGTGCGTGGTTGGGGTTGTACGCTGTCTTGTCTGCGCCGATGACACAACAATAGAGAGTTGATTTATTTGTTAATTAAATAAAGAAAAAACTGGTTTTCAATAATAACAATAACAAACAAGGTACCTCGAAGGCCGATGGTGTCGAAGGGGGGCAGGTCGCCTCTCGCGTACCTGACGCCGCACCATTCCACGGCATCCTCGCTCCAACCCACCACCTCTCCTTCCTCTCCGCAGGGCTGGGCGGTCCCTTCCTCCACTATCTTTACGGGTCCGCTCTTCCGCCCGGAAGGAAGGGCGATTCGGCAGGCAACGCTCCACGCACGTCGTGCTAGGGCCTTGAAGGGGTTGGCGCCGACCTTCGCCATGGCCGGTGTTTTCTCATCCTCCTTCCTCCTCCTCTTCCCCCACGCCTTTGCGAAGGAGGCAAGGGGGGTTTTGTTGAAACGTGTTTCGCGTTGAAGGAGGGAGGCGGCGAGGAACCTCCGCAAGTTATCTTCGAAGTCCTCCTCTCCTTCTGTGCGTTGTGGCCGCTCCTTCTCCGCCTCCCCGCCGGCTCCCACCTCCCGCTTTAGACCGAGAGAGCGTAAGAGGTGCATTTCCTCTGGCCGAGTGTTGTGCTTATCTGGTGGACACAGCGCGCGGGCACCGCGCAGCTGAAATCCAAAAATTGTGGACTTTGACTGCCAAAATGCCCAAGAAACGGTGTGCTGCTGGGCCAAAACTCTAGAGGCGTTCACTCCCTCCCATAGCTATTCAAAATGCCAGAGGCAAAGAGAGAGCGAAATTGATTGTTGATTTATTTTAGCTGGGCTGGGTCGCGCAGCTGGGGTTGAGGAGCTGCTTGCTCTTCACGAGGCTCGCTCGTCGGCGCTGTCGGTGGTGGAGGGCGAGGAGCCGAGCGAGAGCAGGGCGGGGTCGATCTCGTTGATGGCGCTGGTGGCCTTCTCGTTGTTCTCGGCGAGGTCGGCCAGGACGTGGCGGGCAAGCTCGAGCACGGGGCCGTCCGAGTTCTTGTAGAAGGCGACGACGTGCTCGAGGCCGCTGGGCTGCGGGCCGGTCTTCTCGATCAGGGCGTCGATGAAAGGCTGCACCTCCTGCGGCTGGGTGTGTTTCCTGGCGAGGATCTTGAGGGTGGCCTGGAGCACGGTGGAGACGTGGTCCACGCTCTGGGAGAGGGAGAGGAGGTTGTTGAACGCTTCAGCAGTCTCCTTCGTCGCGATCTGCGCCAGCACCTCGGGCGCGCAGTCCACAGCAAAGAGGCCAACCAGGTTGAGCAGTCGCAGGCAGAAGTCGATGTTCTCCACCGTCGCGCTGGCCGTGAGCCTCTGCACGGCCTGCTGCACCAACCCCTCCTGCGTCGTCAAGGCCCTGTTGTTCGCGTTGTGCACCAGGTTGATCAACACTCGCGTCGTCTGTGCACACGTGGAACACACACACACACACACACACGATACAGGTGAGAGCGCGTTTCAGGGCGAGGAGCGAACCAACTCAGCGACATCGTGCTGGGTGTACCTGGAAGAGCACGGAGGGAGAGGTGTGCGGAGAGGCAAACATCTCGGTGAGCTGCTTGAGGCCACCCGTTTCGCGGATGACGTCCTCGATCACGTCCTCGAGGCTGAGATTGAGAAGGCAGCGCAGGATGTGCTCCTTGATCCTATCCTCCGTGTGCTCGAGAAGGTAGAACAGATCCGACACGGTGCTCGCTCGGCCCAACACCAACCGATTTTCTTCGTTGATCGCGAGATTGGCAACCACGCGCGTGAGATGGAGAAGCAGCACATCGTTGTCTGGATGCTGTACCATTGAGATTCAGGAATCAGCACTTATGGTTCGTTAAAATCTCGAAACTGCCCCTCAATTGCAGCATATTAGAAACGATGTTGGGACAAGGGGGGCACCTGAGCCAAAATTTGCAGCAGAATCTCGAGCACGCCTGTCTGGCGGATGCTGTCGTGCTTCTTGGGGTAGCGCGAGTACTCATAAAGCTGCTTGAGCGCCACCGTTTGCTGGGGCTCGGACGACCGCAGGGACTTCAAAATGTCATCGTACTCGCCGGGGGGAGATTGCCAAGCGTTCGCCGCTCTCGTTCGGCGCCGCAGGAGGTACAAAACGAGGCCGCTCACCACCGCTCCGCCAACAATCAGCCAGCCCTTCGTCGACAGCGGCCACCACGACGAAGAAGAGGAGGAAGAGCTGCTCGCCTGGGTCGAAACCACCACAGATGTGGGTACAGCCACTGCCCTTGTGTCCATCTTTGTGTGATCTTGTTGTTGTGCTGTTTGTTCCAGCAACAAATAAATGGCCCTCCAAGGGTGCCGAGATAAATCCGGACGCCCCCCGCAGCGTCTGTTGGTCAAGAAGAAGAGGGTGGGAGAAGAACATGCACTGGTCGGTGCCTGAGGCA
Organism: Acanthamoeba castellanii str. Neff; assembly: GCF_000313135.1. Taxonomy (NCBI): domain Eukaryota; phylum Discosea; order Longamoebia; family Acanthamoebidae; genus Acanthamoeba; species Acanthamoeba castellanii. Next base: position 424,548 of record NW_004457586.1, read on the forward strand.
TATGGAATAGAGGTCCCGCCTGCGGTGAGGTCGCACTCAGCTACTTTGGTTGGGAGCAAGGTGCTGGTGCTTGGCGGTGGACATGAGGATAAGCTGACTATGTCAGCCTTCGACACAGGTGCACCTCACCCTGCCACCCCAATGGCCTGCATATATCTCACCACAACCCATAACAGAAACGCTGTTCTGGATAAAGCTTACGACATGGGGACCAGAGCTGCCTCCTCACAGAGCCCACACCGCCACATTGGTGGGGAAGAGTCTCTACGTCTTGGGCGGAGGGTCTGGAGCGGAGTACTACGACACTGTGCATGTGCTCAACACAGGTGAGTCATGTCATAGGGGACGTGATGTAAGTGGCGCTTACCAACTTGTCCCCAAGCGAACTTACCAACACCTTTCTGTTGTGCGGACAACAGAAACGATGATTTGGTGGCGGCCACCAGTCACTGGACAAGGCCCTGGCCCGCTGCGAGCACACACAGCAACTGCCGTGGGCAGCAAGATCTACGTGTTTGGAGGAGGCAACGGAAGCTCTGTCAGTAGCCGGGTCTTTGTGCTTGACACAGGTGAGAGCGAGTTGTTGCAACTGAAGGCCTTGGGTAAGGAGACCATCACACGAACAGAAACACTGACCTGGAGCCAGGTCAGCTGCCACGCTAAGCATCCCAAGGACCAACCGGGCCCGCGAGCTTTCCACACTGCCACGTTGCTGGACAACAACCGGATACTGGTCTTTGGAGGGACAGATGGCCAAAGCTGCGTCTCTCACGTGCACGTACTCAACACCGACGCGCAGGAATGGAAGCGAGTCAAGCCATACAACGCCCGCACGGTATGGCCACGCTTGGGGCACACCGCCACCCTTGTGGGACGCATGTTGTTGGTGTTCGGCGGATACGATGGCTGTGACTACGTGAACGAAATCCACATGCTCGACTTAGGTACTAGCATCCACTCTCTACGTTGCTGGCTTCAAGGTTTCTGACTTCAGGGTTTGTAGACACGATCGAATGGGTGCAGGTGCCTCCAATCTCGGGCAAGCCTCCGCCCCCCAGAGCCTACCATGCTGCCACCTTCCACGACTCCCGGGTCTTTGTGTTCGGGGGCTGCGATGATGAAGCGTGCCACTCCGACATGCACCTTCTCGACCTCGGCGTAACGAGCTATCTCAGCGTGCCCCCGTCGGAGCGCTCCCGATACACGCCCAGGAACTCCTTCAGCACCCCCACCACCACTCCGCGAACCGGTTCTGCCGCTACGCCTCGCCTCAAGGAGCCCTCCTCCTCCGCTGGCTTGCCCGACTCGTCGTGATTGCCCCCTTTTGAGGGAGTGGTCAATGTAAACCTCTTTCGCGGAAAAGCAGAACAAGTAAAGCGGTGATGTGGCAGCACCAACATAGAAGAAGAAGGTGCCGGCATGGAAGACAGAGCAGAGCCTGAGGCGATAAGCGTTTACGCACACAACACCTACCTGCTGCCGAGCGTGATGGTGGCGGTGACGTCGGCCAACAAGTCCTGCACCAACCAGCACGTGCGCGCGGCCTGCATCGGGGAGGAGGCGGGCCGGCACGACGTGGTGGCCCTACAGGAGGTGTGGGGCAGCCAGGTGGACAAGCTCGACACCGCCCTCCGCCCCACCCACAACATCGCGGACGGGTGCCAGAGCGTGGGGTCGTGGGGCTTCGGCCTCGGCATCCCCTCCGTCATCGACACCCTCCGCTTCACCTACAACTGCAACGGCGGCCTCTGGTTTGCTCAGCACAAGGCACCCACTGATCTTATTTTATAATTATATAATTATATAATTATATAATTATTTGTTTAATTTTTATCATGTTTATTTTAACCACACCATCCAACGGTTTGCGCAGGACCTGCCTTGCGTTGTTTGGCGGCGGCACACGTTCAGCGTGAGCGAGACGAAGTCGAAGAAGGGTGTGACAGCGGCTCTGCTGGACATGAGCTACCGCTGGGGACAGGGACGCCACCTGCTCTTCCTCAACACCCACCTCGATCCGATGAATCCGGACTCCAAGATCGCTCAGGTCCGAGAGTTACGCCAGGTACCCACCCAAGCCGCAGTGCGCACTTCAAGCGTTGGCTGACTTTAATCTGCTGCTTCCGTTCGCAGTTTCTTGTGAGCTTCTGCGCGGAGATCAGTGACCAGGTCGAGTTGCAGAAGATGGCGGTCATGCTGGTGGGCGACTTCAACATCGCCTCCACTGACAGGGCTTACCGCACGGTCAAGAAGATACTCGGTACGTACGCGGTCGACGACAGCAGGTGCTGAACAAGGTTCACCAGCACTCACGTGAATGACGACGATCAGGAGCTCGGGACCTCTACGCGGAGTATGCCCAGAGGGCAAGCGCCGATGAAGAGGAGCACTACACCTACGACTGCCAGGAGAACTCGCTGGTGATGTGGCAAGAGCGTGGGCGCATCGACTACGGCTGGGCGCTCGACGGCCTGGAGGAGGAAGACGTGAGCTTCATGCCACTCGCCGTCGACAGCGTTGAGCTGACCAAGCAGGAGCGCGGCGCCGAGTGGTCGGACCACTGGGCGCAGGTGTTCCGCGTTCGCCCGAAGTGAGCCAACGTATTTGAAATAGTTTTTTATTTTATTTTATTTGTATTTGTCTTCTCGGTTTATTCTTTGTCGTGCGAGGCGCACCTGAAAGAGAAGGCAGCAGAAGGAGAAGGAGAAGAAGATGGCGGCTTCCGTGACCCCCTCCCTCATTGCTGAGTATGAGCATCTCCTCGGCCAGATGATGATCCCCAACACCGAGGTGGTGCGCGCCGCCGGAGCGGAGCTCGAAAATCGGCTCAAGACCTCGGCAGCTGCGATTGCTCTCCTCCAATTGATCATCAACCACCCTCAGATCCAGGTACTTAGTCCCCCTACCTGCAGATTGAGTTCAATTGGCCTTCAATTCAATGGCTTCCGATTAATCTCAAATCGCGATTTCTTTATCATTTCCTCCATCAACGCGTTCGCTGTAGATTCGGCACTTGGCGGGCATCATTTTGCGCATGAAGGCCGTCAGTTTGTGGGCCAAGATGGACGCCGAAGCACAGAAGCTGATGAAGGACTCCCTCCTGCAAGCTCTCGTCCGCGAGCCGCAGTACGCCCTCCTTTCCCACCATCCGCCGCGGCTGCACGGTTGGCATGACGTGGTGCTCATGCTGTGCGTGCGTGCGTTTGTGCCTGTGCGTGTGCTGGCTCGGTACACAGAAAGCCGGTGAGGAACGGCATTGCGGACGTGGTGGGCATCGTGGCGCGCATCACTGTGCCGTCCAACGCGTGGCCGGAGCTGCTCGACTTCCTCTTCCAGTGCACCAACAGCCAGAACGTGGAGCACAGGGAAGTGGGCATGAAGCTGTTTGATTCCCTCACGGACAACATCGGCGACATCCTGCGACCACACACCAAGACCCTCTACAATATCTTTGCCAGGGGTCTCACCGACTCGGACAACAACGTTCGAGTTGCTTCCCTCAAGTGCGTTAACGCCTCACCATCGCCAGACGCCTTTGGTTTCGTACTTCACCTGGTGTTCACTCTATATGCTGCACATCACAGGGCCGTGGGATCGCTCGTGGATTGGGTCACCACCGACGAGGAGATCGTACGAACTCTCAACACACACACAACACACAACACACACAACACACACAACACACCCACACCCACACCTCACATTATGCTTCGCAGAAAGCGTTCGGCGACCTGCTGCCGTCGATGCTCCACATTCTCAGCCACTGCCTCCAGAACGGACTCTACGACGAAAGCACGTGTGCTTTCGAAATTTTCAACGAACTCATCGAATCGGTATCGTTCCCCACGCACTCCTCACTCCTCAGCTGTGCTTGTCATGCAATTAGGGCTCTCGTTCTCTTACACGCACTCTTTCCGTTGCTTCTAGCCTCTGCCCGTCGTGGTGCCGCACATCGTCACCCTGACGCGGGCCATGCTCGAGATTGGCGCCAACCGCAGCATCGATCTGTCCGTCAGGGAGATGGCACTCACTGTTGTCCAGTGGATCACCTCCTAGTGCGTCTCTCCCTTCACTCCCTTCACTGCAGCGACGCATGTTGTTGTTGTTTGGTGGTGTGGCCAACTGACTTCTTTTCTCTCATTTCCTCGGGCTTTTATCACGTGCAGCAAGTCCAAGGCGTTGACACAGAACCAGCTGCTCATTCCGAGCTTGCAGGTGGCTTTCGCCATGTGCAACGAGTTCTCCGAGGAGGAAGAGGACGACGACGACGATGACGACGACGGCATGTACCTGCCCGCCCACGAGTTCGGCGCGCAGATGATCGACCACTTTTCTCTCACACTCTCCGCGAAGAAGGTGCACCCTTGCTTGCGTTTCTTTTTCTTCCGTTGGTCACATGCTCACACTCCCAACGTTGTTCGTTCGTTCCTTCCCAGATCTTCCCGCCGTGCATCGAATTCGTGAAGCACTTCCTCCAGTCTTCCAAGCCCAACGAGAGGCGGGCTGCCCTCACCGTTCTCACGGTGCTTGCCGAAGGCTGCGCCGACGCGATGAGCGAGAATCTGGCGCCGCTCCTCGAGTTCGTGTACCGGGGCTTCTCCGACCCTTCGCAGAAGGTCAGGGAGGCGGCCTGCATCTGCATTGGCCAGTTCGCCGGTACCGCATAACTGTGCTACCCAGCACCAGCGTTGGAATTCGGACCCTCGCTAACCGTCTCTCTCCGTTCCTTCTCAGCTCATTTGGTCCCCGACATCATCGACTACCACGAGAAGGTGCTGCCGATGCTGATCCAGTGCCTGCAGGACACCAACCGCGAGATCATTGTCAAGGCCTGCTATGCGCTTGAGTCCTTCGTCGGTCCGCTGGGTACGCGCCTCGTCTGTGGCTCCTCTCTACTACATGAATCTTTGTGGCACATGAGGACCACCAACTTCATTCTTGACAAAGTCCATGAGAGAATCATCATATCTAACGCTATTCTGAAACATGCACCAACATATTTATATATCGCAATTATTTTAGTTTACACAGCCATGGGTAACTAATTCGTTCACCGACTTTTTTTTTGTTTATCGCAGATGAGCAGGTGCTGCCGTACCTCGACGCGCTGACGACCCGGCTGCTGGAGCTGCTCGGCTCGGCCGATATCGAGGTGCGCGAGATGGTGCTGCCGGCCCTCTCCGCTCTGGCCGAGGCGGCCGACAGGGCCTTCCTCCCCTACTACCCCAAGACCATGGAACTGGTCCAGGCCATGATGAACCTGGTACGCGTACACCCATGCGCCTCTCTTCCCGCCAAGGGGCTTCCGCTCCTGACTCATTGCGTGAACGTTTGTGAAATTCCAGGACAAGAACGAGCACCTGAGCTTGCGATGCCGAGCGACAGAGTGTGCGGGTATCCTGGCCACTGCGGCCGGCAAGGAAGTGTTCCAAGTACGCTCCTTTCCCACACTCTCTTCTCGTCGTTGTGTTTATCATAGTGCACACTCATGCCCCCCCCCCCTTTCATCACCGCTTGCGCAGCCCGTGGCCGAGCTGTTGGTGCACCTCGCCTGCGAGGGCATGAAGCTCGAGGATTGCGAGCTGCGCGAATACACCCACGGCTTCTTCGCCAACGTGGCCGAGTGCCTGGGCTCCGACTTCAAGAAGTACCTCCCGCTCGCCGTGCCCCTGGCCTCCGCGTCGTGTCTCTCCGACGAGGGCCTCGTCTTCTACAAGGTCTCCCTCCCCCAGCTTCTCTGGTATTCGTGGAATGTGGTGCTCAAAACCGGGGTGTACCGCACCTACCTGCAGGAGACGGGCGAGGACATTGCCGGCATCACCGAGGACTCGGAGTTCGCGCAGACCAACGTGGGCGCGCCGGAGGCCTACTTCGACGAGAAGTCGTCGGCCACGCGCGCCCTGGGCGAGTTTGCCAAGCACACGGGGGCCGACTTCATGCCCTACCTCCCGAAGACCATGGAGGTGCTGGTGGAGATGTCCAAGTTCGGCTTCACCGATGTACGCAAGAACGCCATCGGCAGTCTTACGGGTACGTTACCGCTTTGGCACCACCCTAGGCCCACCCACGGTCCGCCCATATGTGTGAGGGTTGTTACCTAACCATGGCCACTGTGTCGTCTACCATCGTGCAGAATTTGTGGAGGCCACGCACAAGGCGTTCCCTCCGGCGCAGCCGATCCAGATGGGCGTGTCGGCGTCGCAGCAGCCGCCTCTCCCCGAGCAGACCCGCCACGTGCTCGAGACCACCCTCAAGATCCTGATCCACGCGATGGGCCACGTACGTTCGGTTGCATTTGTTTCCGATTGGTCGTTTATATTATTTTTATAAGCTCACACCAATCGGACACCGACCACAACCACACAGGATGAGGACAAGACGGTCGTGTCGCGCGCTTGCTCGGCCTACGGCGTCGTGGCCAAGCTCGTGGGTCCGCCCGGCATTGAGTCGAGTACGTTGCTATCTACCATCCCTAACCCAGTGCGCCCAGCTTCGCGACAGTCACTCACTCCGTCCGCAATCTGTCCACAGCGTTCCCCAAGGCCGCTGCTGCGCTCGAGGCCGTGGTGAAGGGCAGGGCGACCTGCCACAAGGTCGAGCAGGAGGAATTCGAGGACGAAGATGTATGCGCGCCTCTCTGCCATTTCGTTGGCTCACCACGCCGTACATGTGGGACGACCGACTGACCCAGTGAATCGTAATCGTGTTCGTCGGTGGTACCCGTGGTGCCCGTCAACAAGGTGGCCGAGGAGAGGGAGGTGGCTTTCATCGATAACGTGGCCGACTGCCTGATGGACGTCGCTTCCGTGTATGGACCCTACTGGGAGCCCTACTTCAAGAAGCTCCTCCCCAGCCTGATGGACTATCTCGTACGTCGCGTCGCTCAACCTTGACAACACACACACACACACACACACACCAACTAACACATTTACTTTGCTGGCATGCGCGCAGGAGAGGAGCCCGGACTTCACCGTAGTCATTGTGGGACTCCTGGCGGAGACTTCCAAGGCCCTCAAGCAGGCCGTCATTCCCTACCTCAAGCAATTCCTCCAGATCGCGCTCAAGGCGCTCGGCCACGACGAGGACCAGATCAAGCGCAATGCGGCCTACATGTGCGGCGCGCTGTGCCAGTCGGCCGGTGCCGAGTCCGTGCAGTACTATCAGGAGATTCTGCGACGGCTGGTCCCGCTCTTCGCCAGCACTGAGCCCGCGCTGTCGGACAACGCCTGTGGTGCTGCGGCGCGCATGATCCTCAATTCCCCCGAGTCCGTGCCGCTCGAACACGTACGCCTCCCCCCCTAAATAGGCCTATTCGCATCACACATCTCACCTCTTCCCCTCTCCTTATAGGTGCTGCCCCTGATGTACAAGGCGCTGCCGATCAAGGTTGATTTTGAGGAGAGCGAGAATGTGTACAACAGCATCTTCTTCCTCTTCAGCACCAACCACAAAGTGGTACGTCT